>NW_009196845.1:0-3730 GCF_000690835.1 Fulmarus glacialis | reverse complement strand
TGTGGGCGGTGAGGCTCGAGCACTTGCCAGTGAAGACCGAGACAAAAAAGTCTTTGAGTAGCTCCGCCTTCTCCGTACCCCAGGTAACCTTGTCTCCTGTTTCGTTCTGGAGAGGGCCCACATTTTCCCTAGTCTTCCTTTTATCCCTGGCATACCAATAGAAGCTTTTCTTGTTGCCCTTAACGTCTCTGGCCAGATTTAATTCTATCAGGGCTTTAGCTTTCCTAGCCTGATCCCTGGCGGACAATTTCCCTGTATTCCTCCCAGCCTACCTGTCCTTGCTTCCACTCTCTGCAGGCTTCCTTTTCGTGTTTGAGTGTGTCCAGGAGCTCCTTGTTCATCCATGCAGGCCTCCTGGGCTTTTGCCTGATTTCCTCTTTGTTGGGATGCATCGCTCCTGAGCTTGGAGGAGGTGATCCTTGAATATTAACCAGGTTTCTTGGGCCCCTCTTCCCTCCAGGGCTTTGTCCCGTGGCACTCTACCAAGCAGATCCCTGAAGAGGCCAAAGTCCGCTCTCCTGAAGTCCGGGGTAGTGAGCTTGCTCTGTGCCCTCCTCGGTGCCCTAAGGATCTTGAACTTCACCATTTCATGGTCACTGCAGCCAAGGCTGCCCTTGAGCTTCACATTCCCCACCAGCCCCTCCTTGTTGGTGAGAACAAGGTGCAGCATAGCACCTCTCCTCGTTGGCTCCTCTACCAGTTGGAGAAAGAAGTTATCACTGACGCATTCCAGGAACCTCCCGGATTGCTTATGCCCTGATATGTTATCATGTTATTTCCCAGATATGTTATCATGCAGAGAAAAACACAATGGGATAAGGGAGACTGGGCTGTATAGCAGACTATTTCCTCTCCTTAGATTACCCATTTTCCCAGATTCAAACCCTTGTTATATACTGAGTTAAGGGAAGAGACAGGTCATTTATATACTACAAAGCTGCTTAAGCTGGTAACATTCCTCGATGAACTCTTCTTGCTGACCCTGCTAAGACAGCAACTCTTGCTGACTCAATGCTGCTGGTGCCTCATTAGTTGCATCCTGGGCATAACAAAAGCAAATGTCACTTGGCTGGAGAGAAAGAGCCTGCTGATTCATCCCTATATGGAAGCAAAACCAAGGGGCTTTAGTTTTTGCTCTTCTAGAGCCAAGGCTTTCTGGTATGGCTTGCACAACACTTCAAGCAAACCTGGCAGCTCCCTGCTTTGGCCTGCTGTTACAAAACTCCGTAAGATCCAAAGCAGTGGCAGAGAACTGCAGAATTCACATATGCCCGTATCAGTCTGTGAAAAATATCATAATCCTTCAAAACAAAGACTTAACTTAATGTTCCCAAAGGGCTTATCCTCTCTTCACATACTGTCTCACTAGCCTGGATAGTTCGAAGGACAGGAACCAGGAATTAAATACCTCAGTGGTTCTAGCTTTACCGTTAAAGAAACACTCATGACAGCCAAGCCTGAAATACAACAAGTCTTTTATGTTACGTTGTTAATAAATAAACCCAGGAGGGGGTATATTTTGACTCTATTACAGCTTCCTAGGTGATGTTTTGAAGGAAATTGTGAAAGCTATCTGCTCACATAACATTATAGAGGAGGAAGAGTGTTTTGGATAGTGACAATTGCTCCTAGATGCATTAACCAAATGTAGTTCTTGTTTAAACAAGAACATTTTTAGCATGGTTGCTTACTTTGAGATGAGTTGGGCTCATAATATTTAGACAGGAAAATCTGGTAAGTCAGCTTGTTTGTTCCCTGATCAGTTCAAGCTTGTGCTGAAGACAACACTGTTCTGAGTGGAAGCTATTCTGTATTTCAATAGACAATTAGATCTGTCTGTGTAAAATGAGATAGAGAAGCATACATTGCTCCCAACTGTGCAGGCATCATCCAGTGCAAATTCTTAACTAATGTGTTGCCTTTCTTCAGTTTGACAGCTCCAGTTGTTCTTCCCCTCTTCTTATTCTTTGCCATCCTCTTAGACCATTACATCACTATACTTTCTCAAAATAAGTTTCCTTGCCCTTTTCATTTAGTTTGGTCTCATCTACCAGTACTGCATCCCACAGTATTTATTCCATCCATATTTCTGTTATTCTGCCAGAATCTGTAACGTGTCTCTAAAACACCTGCTACTGCCAACTGTCTTTCTACAATGAAAACCTTTTCGTAGTATCTCCATAGTAAGCTCAAACAACAGTATCTTTTACTGTGTGTCTGTAAATTACCCTTGAGATAACACAGGAATCGCTTTCTATTGTCAAGTCTCTCTTTTGCTATTAAAAGCCCTTTTCCCCTGTTGTTCTCTTTGACCTTGGTGCAGCTCCCAATACTGTAAGCCACTCTATTCTTCATAACCATTTCCTTAGGTACACAAAGAGTTCCCTGTTCCACCTCTGATATTTTTGCTCCTCCCTATGTAATTGCATTTTCTTGCTCCCTTTAGGTTGTTTTGGTTACTCATCTCTTACGTCTCTTTCACTATATTGGTTTCTTCTGCAAGAAAGAAGTTATTTTGCCTGGTCTGCTTCACTAATTTATTATTTTTAATAATATATGGATATTATTGTAGCCCTTAGGAGCACTACATATGGGACAGGTCCTTCCTGTTGTTTGCATTGTGAACAGAATTGAAAAGGCAGCTCCAGACCCAATTAGGATGAAGCACATAACTGGGTGGTCCAAAGAAAACCTATATGAATTTAAAACGGGCATGGAATTGGCCTTTGGTAACACTAAACAACAAAACTTGAAAGACTTAAGCAAAGCCTACCTACTGGGACCTGGAAACTTCCAAAATGGAAACAATGTGTAAGTTTCAAATCTAGAAGACAGGCAAGATACTTATGCTGTCCACAGTAACTATCAACAGAGGCATGAGGGAGATTAATGCTTTTGCATTTGCCAAAGATCACACCCAGCTTTGTGCAAGTTGAGGGTTAGCTGCTTCTGAGGTTAAAAAAAGGCAAACATTTTATTTTGGATGAAAGAAAACAGGTTTGGAGCAAAGAGTTAAACCTGGGCGTTGTCTGCACATAAAGGTTTTATGGATTTGTGCTTCTGGCTGAGACTGCACAGAGCTTCAATGTAGAGGAAGGAAAAAAAAAAAGAAAAAGTTTTCTTCCCACAGTATTAACAGTCAGCTGTACTTACTTTCAACACCTCCATAATGCCGACTAAATAAACTGGTGTCTTCCCCTCACTTTTTTTTCAGGTTAACCTCCAGTTTGCTTGGGGAAAAAGATGCCTCTGTGAAGTGCACATTTCCTTCTACTCTTTGCTAAGGCTCTACTTTTCCACCACACTCTCAGAATCATCCCAATTTCTGACATGAATTTTTCCTCCAGCACAAAGTGAGTCTCCCACAAGAGGCAGTACTCAGCTGTCTACCCTGCTCCCTTCACACTTCCCCCATCCTCAACCCACCTTTCCACACTGTAGAAATACTCTTTTTATTTTTTTTTTCTTTCTTTTTTTCAGATCCTGCCCTTGCATTTCAGCTGGTCCGACTACGCTTCACACCCTCCCTGAACACAGCTCATGATTCTCCGCACGCCGTAAGAGGGAGAGGATACGGGGTAGGTAACACCAAACGTGATTTCCACCGCTCCCGTCCCGATGGAGCTGAGGTCTCCACCTCTCTCCTGTCGTCTCTTTCCCCACCTCTTCGCCGTCGGGGCGACCCCCCAACGAGGGGCCGGACCGCCTCCCGGCGCGGTCCGCCACCACC
>NW_009196844.1:0-2116 GCF_000690835.1 Fulmarus glacialis | reverse complement strand
GGGCGCGTTACCTGGCGAGGGGCGGTGCGAGGGCACCGGGTGCCTGCTCCAGCGCGGGGAGAGGGCCGAGGCCGGTACTTTACGGTCATACTTTTGTGTTTATCGTGACAGTTTCGACCACAAGGCTGCTGCGTCGCATTAGCACAGCTTGATGGCACAAACAGCCCCCGGCCACTAACAACATGGGATGACGTACAGCATCCCAGTTGGAGATAGGTGCTGTAGTGTGATTGTAGTCAGGTAAATGAATCTCGCCTCCCACGCAAGTAGGCATTACCTCCGTGGCAAGCATCGCAATAAGGAATGGGAGAGGCCAAGACGGAGCCACGCTTAAATGTTACATGTTGAGTATGAATAACGCTAACCTGGAACAAAACAAACCTCTAAGATAACTGGCTGTCAGGTAACCGGCTGCGTTGGCCTAACTGAGATACTTCTGTCCCTGTGCTGACCCTGCTGCTTTAATCTTTACGTAACATGCAGTTTATGCTTAGCTACATTATGTAAACTTTTATCACCTCAAACCTTTCTTCATCTAACAGGGAAATATACAGGCCAAAGGTAAAGGGGTAATGGCAAGTCAAATATTTTCCCCCTTTTAACAACTAAAGGGAATTGAAAAAGAAAATGTGTTCTCGCCATTCCACACATACAAGGAAAAGTTTCTCCCTGCTTGAGCTGTGAAGTATTGTACTTTTTCTGACTCATGGTTACGGTGTAGGTGGAGTCCATGCTACCAAACATACAGAAATTGAGAACTTGAAGCACTGCTGAGATTTAAGGATTAGAAACATTATTGGCACCTGTTCACATGTTATATCCAAACAACAGAAGTGATTTTTGCAGTTTCCCTGTACATAAAAATAATCTTTTTCTTTGTTGAGTAATTGTTTTGAAATAACTTGGTTTATTGTCCCTTCCTATTTCTTTGTTAAATAATCCTAGTGACATTTTCACCTAAACTTAAAAATACTGCAGTCAGCTAGTTCTTCCTATTTCATGTGCATTACAAGATATTTTCCTGCTTCTGATGAATTCGTGGAGAAAAGCTCCTAACGTCAGCTAGGTGGGTTTCTATCTGCTAGCATGCATTGGCTTCTCACAAGGACTAACAACTAAGTAATTAACAGAATATGATGCGTAAAAATCCTTTAAAGAATGCAAATCTCCTGCAAGTAATGCTTCTCATCGCACTGAAAGGCTGCTGGCTGCATTGCGCGCTCTTGACATCACGGTCCCCTTTTCTAAGATCACTGAAATCATGCCTTCTCCTTTCAGTCATTCCAAAACAGACCTCCTGAAAACCATCCAGGAAGCGATGAAATTCACTTCTAAATGAGTCGTCTACCGTATTTCCTTAGTGTTGCTCTGATTGCTTAAAGGTGCCTTGAAAGGGGCATAAATTTTCCTGTTTGAATACCCCATCCATTGAAACTCCTCAGCCCATGTCCGGACCTCACCTCAGTGGCAGTCTGGTGTGCTTCATTATAGTTCTTCTTTTCTGATAGGATCCGCAGGAAGCACAGAGGAAGAAGCTCAGTGAATAGCCTGATTCAGAGAGGGGCAGGATGGGGCCATACCGTGTCCCAGAATCTGGATCATAAATTCCCGGTGCCAAAAAAGTCAAGGGAGCGCTGAAGTGTTCCAGCACCAAGTGAAGGGTTTGAGTCATCTAGAGTCAGGCCCTGATTTTTCTTTTGGTGTGTAACTTCTGGCCCAAAGCCCTAAATGGCTTAAATTAAGGACAACTAAACTAGGGAGAAGGTTTGTACTGCGTTATGAATAGAACTTGCACACTGAGGTGTGCCCAGTGATTTTAAAAGTGGAGGTTTTGAATGAGCCCTACCTATGCAGTGTAAAGAGAGTAGGGCAGGGTAGTCAACTGCTCCCAGTTTTATCCTTTTGACCTTTCAAAATAACATGTTTGGCCCTTGGATGTTAAAGGTTGCATAATATTGTATTATTCAAAATCCTTTGGAAGACTTTTCTAAGTTTGGATCATGTAGGGTGAAATCCTGACCCTTTGGAAGTGAGTGCCAATACTCCAGTGTTAGATTTCACCCGTGCTGGAGTGCTAAGGTACACACATTACACTTCCCTCCCCTCCCCCCTCCCC
>NW_009196843.1:0-24007 GCF_000690835.1 Fulmarus glacialis | reverse complement strand
TTTTATTTTATTTTATTTTTTAAAAGTCCTTTTTCTGTATGCAGAGAGGAGACAGTATTAGTTCAGAGCAGAGAAAGTCAAGTCTGTTTCTTTAGTTAGGAATCTTCATGACAATTTGAGTGGAAGAGCAATGTATTTTGAATTATAGTAGAGGGTAGGATTCTGAACTATTTTAAATTGCTGAGAGGGTCATTTGCATGGGGAGTTCATTGGCTGAGAAACACTCTATCACTGCACCTCTGCTTCGTGGTAAAAACTGTGGATTGGGTCATAGCAATGGCATTTGCTGACTTTTGGGTAGGGACCAACCACCAGCCTTGGGGACACTACTGAGCCCTTCATTAGTCTCTATCACCACGTGGACTTTGTCGTCACTCCTCTCCCTTCCACTCTTCCTCACCCCTTCTCCATTCTTCCTCCTTCTCCTCCACTCTGCTGTTTAAACTGCGTAACTTCTGCAAGGGAGATAGTATCCTGGGATGGTTTCTTCCTCTGGGAAAACTGTTTGTTAAAAACCTGCCTTTTGGTGCAACCTGGTGCATTTCAGTGGTAAAAAATGTATTTTTTGTGAGCTAGGGTAAAAGTCAGCCCAAGACAGGATGGTAGAGCTAAGTCCAGGAAGGGAAATGGACTTGCTAAGGCAGATTTTTTTTTTTTTTTTTTTGGTTTTCTGCCTCTCCTACTGTTCTAACATACTCTCTTTTCTCTCCTCTCTTGTCTTCTTTTTAGGTCCACAGGGTTTTGCATTTTCTTCTTTTCAGTCCTATTATTTCGTCTTTGGGCCTCTTTTCCTTCTCTGTTTCTTTTTGTATTTCTGTTTCTCATTTTATTGCCTTACTCTTGGGCTACTCTTCTTAACTTACTAGCACCTTTAATGCAAGGTGCATTAAAGCACTCCTTTGAAGGTGTGTGAGTGTTTGAGGGTGTTTTATGCCTGTTCTGTGAAGACGTCTCTGTTACATATAGGCCTGTTTATTTTTGCAACTGTAGGTGAACATGGCTTGCTGTGCTTGATAGGTGGAGTCTTACATCATACATAAAGCTGGGACAATCAATTAGCTGGTAAAAACAAGGACTGTTTCGCGCTAACCTATCCTAGGTCTTGTAGTATCATTCTCTGTAGTGATGATTCAGCTTCATCCTTGATGAAAACTGAGGAACCCAGTCAACTTTTTATGTGTGCCAAAGACCAGTTGAGTCTTCATGTTTACCCTGTCACAGAAGCCACTTTCTGCTAAACTATACACTTTTTAAGGTATGTGATTGCATTTGGAATGAAAGCATGGCTGTCACCTAGTTGAGTATCAGTTTGCTGCAATATACACACTCTGAAGGCATCATGCACACACAGTACTTGTTGAATTTTGGGGAAAATGGTGCATTTGTAGGTCACTATCTAACTTGCAGAGAAACTGTAGGATATAGAGAACTTGACTACCATGAATGGGATGTAGTGGTCGTGGGGTGCGGGAGAGAAGGCATTTCTTCCAACCTAGCTGTTTTGTAGTTATACCTTTTGTTTTTTCAGCATATCTAATAATCTAAATTATAACGTATTTAGGGACTGTATTGGTATCTGGTGCTCTGAACAAACCCAATAACATTGTCAGGGCTAAACAGAGGAGTAAATAAAATAGCATAATAAGAACAAGATCTGATTCTTCGTTAGTAGAATATGCTTCCTCTGCTCTGGTTTCCTTTTGTACTTCTGGTGCTTTCGATTGCAATTGCTGTATAAATCTGACCACAAAGGAGAACACTGATAACTTGCTAAATGTACAAATCCAGCATGATAGAAGAATTTAATGCAATAGTATACGACTCAAATATAATGTAGTTTGGAAATGTCATATGATAATCCTACATAAAACCCTATTCATCAAAAGGCTTCTGCTGTCAGGTCATGATGATGCTTTGATTATTTTACATATTATTTACACTGGATAGAGTTAGAAGGCATATTCTATGCATGATTCAAGATGAAAAGTAATCCTTTAAAAGAGAGGGTGTATTCTTTGTACAGATGTTAATTTTGATCATAGGAAAGGGGGGAGAAGTACTAATAAAATTGGTCAGGACATAACAGTATTTTGAAATTACTCTTAAAAAGCGAGCAGATGTATAACGTGAAAGTATTTTTAAAAATTTAACATTACATTAAAGAAGCTGCCTGAGTTCTGTGACTGGGAATTTGTAAGCTAAAGGAGATATGACATTTGCTGTAATGAAATCAGGATGGCTAGAAAAAATGTCTGAAAAGGGCCTAGACTGGAGAAAAGAAGGACAATTCAGCAAGATTTGTGGCATCATATATCATGGGGCAATACTGAGCTCACAGCAGCTGTTTAACACTGGAAATGTGTGTTTATCAGTCCAACTAAATAAACAAAATCAAAATGGAAAGAGGGAGACATTGGACACGGAGTTCTGGTGCTGTGTGTACTGACTATTGTTGAAAGGGGCAGGGTATCTGTAGCAAGCAGTGTACGGGGGAGAAGTCATGTATTCATTAAGTGATCAGTGAAGAGACCTGGAGGTCTGAGAATTACAGGCAAAACCTATGAGTAATAAATACTACACACCACATTTTCACTCTGCCTCCCCTCCCCTCCCCTTCCCTGCCCTGCCCTGCCCTGCCCTTCCCTTCTCCCCTTCCCTTCCCCCTTCCCTTCCCTTCCCTTCCCTTCCCTAGAACTGTTCAGCCCTGAAGTGGTCAGGCAGCTGGACTAGATGATCGTTGTATGTCCCTTCCATCTGAAATTTCTTCTTCCCTTCCCTTCCCTTCCCTTCCCCTCCCCTCCCTTCCCCTCCCTTCCCTGCCTTACATTTTAAAGAACATGTTTTTCTTCCAGCAGCTCCCTATATGGAGTAGATTATATGTGTTGTCCTGGAGATTCACTACTGGTCTGTTGGGATTCACCCATGCTCTATGGATTCTGTTGATTTCCACAGGAAAATGAAAATTGCTGATGTAATTTCCTCTCACTTTTAAAGGATCTCTCCAGATTTAGTGTTTCCCTCTATCCCTGACTTACCAAGCAGAATCCTACCTACAGGCTGATAAATATTGATGTTGTATTGATGACGCTGAAATTATCTTTTTCCGTAAGAATTTGAAGTGAATATTCTTTATGTAAAAGTTCAATTTGTCATCCATATATCAGGAGACAGTGGTAAATTAAAATCATAAGCTTTTCCTTAGTTACGTACAAGGGTTCCAATGGTCTACTGCCACATTTTACTGAAGTAAAACACTAAAAAGTGTTTGCCACTAAGTACTGATGCAGTTTTATTCCTTTTTTATTATCATGTTTGCTGAATTTCCTACACACATCAAACAGCAGAGAAAATAAAATGGGGCATAACAGTTTTAGAAAATTAATGTTATAGGGAATTTGCTGAAGGAGCTGGAAGGCCAGATTAAAACATTTTCCAGACCTGCTGAGAGCTTATCTTAAAACATGACCAAGATAATTGTTTTATTTTCCCCTACTGAAACGTCTGGAATAAGTTCCTAAAAAGGTAAGAAGTGTATGCACAAAGTGCAACTGCAGCATAGTGTTACACTCCCACATAGCTTTTCATTTAATGTGTTTCAACTACCACCTGGCCAAACAGAGATGAAAATTTAGTAAAACATGTTCAAGCTCGAAGAAATGTTCAATCTTTTGCTATTCCTTACCACTCCTCACATGATTTGTCTCCTGCTTCTCTATCTCAAGGGCTAAACGTCTCAGGAAATCACAGTTTCTAGTCAGCAGAGTAACCACAACAAAGCTCTTCTGGAAATGAAAACTACATTCAGCCTCTTCTACTTTTATCTGTAAATGAAACACACTCTTGTAAGCCTGTATCTGTTGTTGTAGACTGTGATGTCTAGGGGAGCTAGGCACCCATTTATAAATCTGATCTTGGAAATCCCATCTGAAGAGAATTATTTCCTTATCCTTTGTGATTATATGGCATTAGAAGATAACTATGCTCAGTTTTCTACACTGCCTGTGATTTATATACTGAAGATATAAGTGCATACAGCTTGAAAATACAGAAATACTTGTATTCAAAATAAATGATAATATATTTCAGATTAATGGCAAACTGTGAGGCGCTAAGGAGGTGCTTCTCAGACCGAAAGCTATATCAGGTCTTTAGACAACAATATGATACATACATCTGGAAGCAGGAGTGGGATACTTTGCTGGGTAGTTCATGATCAGCTCCAGGCATCCCTTCTAGGAAAAGCATATGAGAATAATGCAAGACTTGCAAAAACACACTGGTTAATTCTTAACAAAAGGAAAAAGGCAATAATTATCTGATTGTAGTGAATATATGTGTGACACAGAGAGATAACTCACAGCTTCTTGATGCTGCAAACCTAACTGCACAAATTCTGGTAGCAATAGATGTAAAAGGTTGTGGAGACCAATGCCAGTTTCTGAGCTATTCTGTTAGAATATCCTTATTCTGCTAAAGTTTAAAAACCAAAACTGAAGTGTTCCTTATTGGGTGATCTGATGGCTTTGTAAGTCAGGACTCTGACTTCTGTGCCTTCCAAAAGAAAGACAGGCCAGCAGCAATATAATGTCTTATGTCCAGCTGGGAATTACCACCAGAATCGTTGTTTCAAAGTTTTTTCTTGGAATAAATGCAGTTTCTGTGACTGCCTCCTCAGCTCCTGAAACACTGTGAAGAAGAAATGAATGAATGAGCCCAGAAGGTATACTTCAGCATCTTCTCCCCCAGTGTTTTTATTCACCATTGGAAAGTTCCGATTTAATGATAACAACAAATTCTACAGACTTACTTTTTTTTTTTTTTTAGAGTAGTTTGTCAAGAACTGCTCAATTTTTTAAGTCAGAATATTTAATTACATTTCAAGTACTTTCCAAACAATGTTTCAACATTTTCAAAATACAATGATTTCATTGTTATTTGGAATAACTTTCTATTTTAAGAAAATCAGTTGACTGAGGCAAAACAAAGTACCCCTTTAGTGCATGTGGTCTAATCCAAACATTTGTCTTTTTGGTTTGCTGAGCATTTTACTTTTTATTTGTTTTCAGGTCATTCCAAAGTGAATCCCCTCTCATCCCCCCATTTCCTGGAATTGCAAGTGAGTCAAAAAACTATCTTATTTTAACTTTAGATAGTCATCTTATCTATTAGAAAGAAACAAAGAGAAGAAAAATATAGAGATAAGGCACACAGGAGTTACCAAGAGTAACAAATGTTCATAGAAGTGTGTTTCAAAGAGCCAAAGACAGACATTTAAGTCCCGTTTCAGGTCATGTGTTCTACAGATCTCAAAGGCAGGAAAACTCTGCCTTGACTCAGGGTTTTTCTGAAAGCTCGTTCCTGGATCCAAGTAGAGTTTTGACATGATTATAATTCAATCAGATGATAATGGTCCCATCTGGCAATAGAATAGCAAGTCAGCCGAGACTGATGAAGGTGACATTTTACTTTCTCCAAATTCTTCATTCAAGAGCTCAAAGGACCTATAAATTTGATATCCAGCTCTTCCTCCTCACTTCCTGGCAGCACATCCAATTTTCAGTCCTTTCCTTTTCCCTTTTTTTGCTGAGGCTATTCCTACATTTCATCTCCTGATGAATGTTGTAAAATCTTACTTATTTCCTCACTCTTCATAATTCAGTAACTTTTCCCACCTTAAGTTGGCAACATGACAGCTGCTTATCTGCGCTTTGACTTTTCAAGTGTTGTCTTTTCTTACTTCTTAGTAGACTTAACTAGAGAAGGAATTCAGTATGAGCTTGGCTGTGTGTATATAATTTCTGCAGCCCTTTCCACAGGAATGAGGAAAGCATAACAAAGGCAGCTATGCTTTTTTAAGACCAATGCTGACTTTCCCAGAGGTAGCCTGAATGCCATTGCTTGGCATTGCATTGTTTAGACTGGCATTTAGTATCTGAATACATTAGTTCCTTCTGCTTAATTAAAGTAAACAGTGATTAGAAGTCTGATGATGCTTCCTAATTCAATACCAATGTCTATACTCACAAGATGAGACTGTAACTGCAGATTGTTTTCATCAGGAGTGAGATTTGAATGTGAAGTTCCTTGTCTGTGCCATTTGCTTCTTTCTACTATTTTGGTTGTGCCCATACTTCCATCTGTAAGGAAGCTGTAAGCCTTGGGGAGGAGAAGGTAGTGCGGGAGAGAAGGTTTTAATCCAAACCATTTTGGTGTCTCTTTCATAGATCATCCCCTTCCCTTCTAAACAACTGCCAGTCTAAGCATGAGGGTGTGTGCATATAGGAGCGGAAGAGGCAGAAGGAGTATGTTGGGGGGGGCTAGGAACCTCCTAAACTGGCTTCATCGCTGACAAAACTGATACCATGAAAGGATAATATATGGTAGAGAAGGATGCAGTATTTGTGATCTTGCATCGCTGAAGATACAAGAAGCTTATCTTGCTATAGGAATGTTCCGTGTAGGATTCTTGTGTTGTTGGTCATTGTCCACCCAAATGATACACCCCTGAAGACAACTACATCAATCTGTAGTGCTCTGCAAATTTCCCTAAGAATTTTTCCACAAGCTCTCCTAGGCTTTATTTTCTGTGCGCTGGCAGCAACAAACATTGCAGCAGGTTTTTCTGTCTGACACCTCTCACTTATCCTGATCACTATATTTATCGGCACACAGATTTGTTTTTTCAAATCTCAACTTCAATCATACTCATTTTATCATCTCTGAAGACTGCTTGGCACTAATCTGGGTTTGGTTTGGGTTTTTGTTTTAATGACGCTTCAACGGAGATCATTGAGTTTCAAAAAAATAAACAGCCTATCCAGAAAAACACATTGGAACCTAACAGAATAAACCTCCATCTTGTAGGGTCATTTGATAGATAAACAAAACATGTACTCAGTCCATACTTTGCTGGAACTTATATTTAGTTCTAACATTCATCCTTTGCCAGATTTTGTCATCCTCATTTTACTGAATGGTATTTTATTGCTCCAGTCATCCTATACATCCTAACAGAACTATGAGAGAGCATGAGTTTCTGTGCTGTGCATATGTGTAAAAGAATTTCACCCACAGTGCTATTGGTTTGCTGCTAATATTGCGGGGGGGGGTGGTGTTCCCTCTTTTTATTGCCTACTTAGTCAATATACCCTCATAGACTTTTGAGATTTTTGAGGTATGAAATACTTCTTATCCTACTTATTTTGTATTAACGTTGTATAACAAAACTTGATTTTTTTCTAAGCAAAATATTGTAAAGACATTTTTAGTGTTGAGTCAGCAGCTCTGAAATACTGAAAAAATAAATTTAGCAGCATTTCTTCATTCAGCCTGTAGTCCTATCTCACTGTATCTGATACTCTAGACAGGGGAGGAGGCACTTGAAATGGATTGGGAGTTTCTCTTTTTTCTGTTCTTTCTAAAGATGGTTTTCGGGAAGGGGGGGAGGATGAGTGCTTAGGCTGTGGCATTGCAAGTTCCACATTTCTACCCCTTCAACCTTTAGGAGATTGCTATAAAGATTGCCCTCCCTGTGCTTGGTCTTGTTCCCACACTCCTGCTGTTGACACCATCACCTGCCTACTCCCAGACTCCACCTTATCTGCAGCAAAATGCAAATCTTGTTCAAATGATGATAGTGATCTCACACCAAGTAATAGCTATTTTGTTGCAAACCATCAGTCATGTATCCCTTGTGCCCAGGGTTGTCACCAGATACAAAGAATAGGCAGGTCAAAGCAGCTCTCTTAAAACTAAGACATTAGGTCAAGCCTAACACGGAAAGCCTGGGTTCAGTAAACATTGTCTGAAGGTAAGTTGGCATTTTCCCTCATTAGAAACCCTCATTCTGTGTGTGCAACAGAGAAAATTTGAGGGACAATAGAGAATTTGTCCAAAAAGCAGTATTAGGGACAACATATCCACCAATGCAAGTCTCTTCCTAACAGTAACTTTCCTAGTAGTTACTTAATGTCATTCCACGACCAGCAGGATAACGCTTACTGGATACATCCTTGCTGCCTGGTCTTCTCCTTTGCCTCCTGCAGGGAGTGCTGGTCCGCAGATAGCCAGGCCCAGCTGCTTGGGGTGCGGGCGGAGTGCTCTGTTTCTAACTCCCTGCAGTGCTGCCTACTTTTGTTCTTTGACTTCTGCCCGTTCCTGCTGCCGTGCTTTCAGGTCTCTTAAGAATAGTGGATGTCCTCAGTGGAGTTCACTGAGCTCTTCTGCGATCCTCTGAGATGTCAGTAAGGACATTCCCCACTCCTCATCAAAAAGCATCTCTCTGTCTCATACCGCTACAAATCCCTCAATGTACGCTAGATCCATCTGCAAAGTCTTCTCAATAGCACAAAGAGGCTCACTGGAGGGAACAGGTTTTAGATTCATGCAACTTGTAGTTGCCAAAATCTAGTTGCAGCCTTTTTTTTTTCCCTTCTCCTCACAGTTTGTTTCCCTGTCCAGCCAGTTCTGAGTCTGTGCAATTTTATGTCTGCTCTCAGCGTTGCTGACAGGTGGTGGACAGAAAGGGTATGCAAATGGAGGTCTTCCTATAGCATCTTCCCAAAGAGAGCTTCTGCCATTCTGGGAAAATACTTTATGCGAACAAAGAAGGTCTGTGTTCCTTGTCTTTGTTCAATATTGAGTAAAGTGGGGAGCTTTAGAGCTTGAAGCCATAGAGCCTATACTTTCCACCTACTGATGGTTTTATTCTGCTTCTTTAAGTTGAATTTAACCAATGTGGATGAATTTCAGTAATCTGTAATGACAAAAGCACCATCTAAAATATTCTTTCAAAATAATCAGATATAAATTTAGGCCCATAAATATAAGGGAAAAAACACTGCTTTCCATAGATCGGAATCTATTTCCCGTTTGGTAACGGCTCATTCAATATCAGCTGATCCATTCAGCTGCAATGGATTGTTGTTTTAGTTTATAAGGTTTTTGTAAGAATGCTATTATCATACAGTCTTTTAAAATAATACCAGTAATACTATACCATTAGCTAAGAGAAGAATGCCATGATTATGAGATCTATTTCTGCCCAAAGGCAGATAGCCATATTTATAAATTGGTGTGACCTCCTTGCTAAGTAGTTGTTGAGGTTTGCCTTGACTCACTAGTCTCAGTAGTAAGTAAGTGGACTGGTAATTTAGCTTCTCTCTAATTTCTGACTGTCTTGACCTCTACACTTTCTTTTTACATTATCGAGCTAGCATGGTATTTTGTATGCACTAAATAATACAGACAATAATTGTGTGTCTGTATTAAAGTAGGGAGACATTAGGTTTTTTTAATACAATATTATTACTTTCTTCCACTGTGTGTCAAAGTTCCACACAGAGTGTCTGTTTTTACTTAGGATTTTTTTCTTTTTATTAACCAGAACTTTTCAACCTTGTGTGATCTTTTTACAATTCCCTTTAGAACACATAATTGTGCTCGATCAATTTGTTAAAGGCTTTTGAAGTGTTAAAAAAGCTGCATTAAAATTATTTTCTTTCAGGTTTTATGTTAATGAACATAGGTGCTATTCAAAGCAAAGTCAGTGTGTCAAGGGAACTTTAACTAAAGTTATTCATACATAAACTAAAAAAGGAAACATCTTTAGTGGAGGAAAATACATTTAATGAGTAAGTGCAGCACACAATTCCTCCTTTCAAAAATGTCAGTTCATATTGAACCTCCATTCTAGATATCTTACAATTACTTTGTCAACAGAAGGTAGAGTAGTGATGGATGATACATTGGTTCTTGAAACCAAACTTTCTCTGAGTTACTTAGGCTGAAACTAAGTGCTTTTACATTCCAGTCTTATTGATGATAGTGGTTTTATATTTATCACCCTGTCATTTCAGTTGACTGTATCAGCCTCTTCAGTGCAGGAATATGGACACTAATGGAGGTGTGTCCTTAGTGCTCTAAAGGGTCACAGATCCATTCCACTAACACGTTCACAGCCCTGTTATAAGCTCAGAAATTGTTTTCCTATTTTAAACAGTAATCTGCAGCTGTAGGTGTATGAGGCTTGTGAAAAACCTTTTCTTACTGGTCTTTTTAGACAGTACTGTTTGACACTGAATATGCTTCTTTCAACTTTCACTAATATAATGTTACTGTTTTGCAACCTGCCCTATAATAGTCAGAATTCTACCAGGGCCTTGGGAGTCCAGGATCAGATTGCAACATTTATTTATAAGAAATTCTGTCAAGAATCAATAATAGTCTTGGGTCTCAAGTTCCTTCTTTAATAATACTTTGATATGATTTGTCACAAGCTAGCCCACAGTATCCACCAGATTTTATTACTTAGCTTGCAGCACAGTCTCTCATCTTTGAGTCATGAGATCAGCCATGGGGAGACCTTTAAAAAGCTATATTCTTTACTGTTTGGTTATTACAGAAAGTCTATATTACTCAATAATATCTTTTATAAGGTGTGCTGTCACATCTTCACATAGATGTTTAACCTCGATGTAGATATACTGAATGCCTGGAGGCCATTTTAGTGACATGGACATTGTTTTTCATGATTGGATGCCAAATGTATCAACAAAAACAACAGAAGTTGGGCCTTATTTTCACAGCTTGGTAGTTCTGACTGAATCTCATACTAACTGTCGATAGCAACTAAGATTTTATTTAGAGTGTAGAGTGTAACATTTTTATTACTTGAAAGTAGTAGAAATTCTGTGAAAGCAATTTAGATTACTTTCCACTGTAATATCAGTTCCTTAGGTTCTACTGTGTATCTCAATAAACAAGATCCTACTGTGTCACTCGCATATTGTGGTTCTAAATATATAAGATTTAACTCAGACCTGAAATTCAGATAGTTACCGTTGGCATTTACTTGTACAGGTGGTTTACAAAATGAATTATATGTATTGTTGACTTAAGGCACAATATGCTTGATTCAATGAAATTTTCAGTTTGTTAAAAGTGCTTTTTCAGTTTGTTAAAAGTTTGTTAAAAAGTGCTTTGAGTGAATACAGTCTAATCAACCTGTGAAATACAGATCCTCCTCTTCCATTTTTGTGAAATTAAGAACCGAGGAATCATAGAGGAAGACAGAGGTTTGCTCTATCTTGTGTGTCATCAGAGTCATGCACACGAGTAGTACCGGTAAAACAAATTATAGATAAACATGTTTTCATAAATCATGTTTTTTCCAACTAGTATTTTGAAAAAATTATATGCTTATCATTTTAAATGTATTAATTTTAAAAGTTTTCCTTTTAATTATAGGAATTGGTTATTGTGTACTTCTCTGTATTTGAAGGTTCTTTCAATTTGCTATGTAACCAGGTTGTTAGCAGAGAAGGAAACCTTTAATTAGGGTATTGTTGAAAATTGAGTTAAGTTTTTTGGGCCAGACAAGTTTTCTTCAGGACAGAAGCACGCACTTCTTTCAATACTGCTCATAGTGAGTACCTTAGAAAGAAGTAGGTGTGGTGATTTAATTTTAAGAGATTATATCTCCCTGGTTTATCATTTCTTAAAGCCTGTCCCAGTAAAACTTGTAAAGCAGGTAGGTCTTTGGAAAGCCAGTCCTCATGTATAATAAAGTTACATGGCCTGTTTTAACTTAGAGTTAAGAATACAAAATTATTAATAGATCCATAAAGGGTTGTAATACACATATTGCAAAACAAAAATAATTCTGAATTCTTTGTTAAGAGTGCATAGTAAATTTAGAATTACAGAAAGAAAATCTTGAATTGACTCTAGAAATTTCCAATGCTTTATTTTGGAAATGTGACATTTTCATGGATTAAAGTAATTCCAAGACTAAAAATGCATGTTGGTTAGATAAGGATGTTTACCCATGAAAAGTTACTAAGATTCTTTCCTTAATCAGAATTTAATTGATAACTGGAGATATTTCCTTCAAAAGACTTTGCAAGTTATCCTAAAACAAAGAGTTTAGTACTAGATGCAATCTAAAATGTAGTAATTCCATAATATCTGAAACACTGTATTAATTTCGCAAATTATTCCAATTTCTGGCAAGAGCCTTGGAAAGGAGGTCCTCAGGAAATATAGCAATGTGTAGTATTCAGCTGTAGTGTTCATTTTTAGGCACCCTAGTCAATTAATTTTGAAACATTTAAAAGATTGTTGTTTAATTATGTGTCTGATGTTTGATTTATATTAAATGGCTGAACTAGAAAGATGAAAAATATCTTTTCCAATTGATATTTTGGAAAAGTTAATGTCTCTGGTACCACTAGGGAGTTCATATAGATATGCATGCACACGCATACACACACACATATGCACATGAATATACATATATAATAAACAACTAGTGAAGCAATTTTATTTACCTTTTATAGTTTTAGAGCCATATGTAGCGTAGTCTAACTTTCAAATATCTGAATAATCTACCTGCAGGTACCATTGACTTAAGTAAGAAAAGATATAAAAAAAAAAGACATTGAAAAAGAAGTCTGGAGCAGCCTATGGTAAAAAAGAAATGGTATAAATTAGATCTGGACATGAACACTTCCTATGTAACGTAAAGGAGAAAAAAAATTAGGAAAGCTGTGGAGCTTATCAAAGAAAAAAGAGTTAGAGGTGGGCATTTCAACATTAAAATTAGAAACAGAGAGGTAGTGGAAACCTGGCTTCCTGCCTAAATTTCATAAACTAACCTGTGCTCTAAATTTATGAGAAACAGAGAACATGTTAGCCCTAGACCTGTCTTTTCTAGCTTGACCTCAAGCCCACGGGTTGAATTTGTCTCATCAGAACAATTCATTCAGCCCATGCCCTGCTCTTTTTCCTTAGAGCTGTTATTACCCTCCCTGAGGAATGTAAGGAAATATGCCCATCACATGACCAAAATGCAGATGTGGCCTATCGTATGACCTGATTTGTATCTGCCACATCCCTGCTTAGCAGGTATTTGTTTTTTTCAATAGCCTCCTCTGTACATGTGTCGAGAGAAAGGCCATTTAGCTGGCCTTCAGTGCCTGCAGAAAAGGATGTTATTAGATGCATCTAGAAAGCTTCCCCTTCCCGACAGAAAAAGATTGTTCTTTTCTAACATGCCTATCAGCTCTGCCAAACTGTTGGTTTTCATTGTGCTCAAGTTTCCTGCAGTGTATTGACTATCCCTCTAACAAGAGCATGACACATGCTTATTTTTTACATATTTTTAGATAGTACACTAATAAGCAAGAAGAAATAGAATAAAGAATGCACTGGTTTTAGCATTTTAATAATATAAATGTATAGTGGATATGTGCGTGCTTTTTAGAACTAGTAGCAGAATTAATCTTTTCAAGATCCTTCATTGTTACTGGTTCTGGAGACTCTTACCAAGGTACTCACTCTAATGTACAAACCTGATCAGACTAACTCAGATTCTGTATGTCTCTTTTCCTTGAGCCTTGTGATTTTGCAGTCAATCCTGACAAGCCATTGGCTATTTCCATAGTCAGTCAGCTGTAACGTAATAACAGGTTCTGTAAAATCCCTCAAAATTCAAAGCAAAACAACATGCATGGATACTAATTGTGTGAGCTTGATGATTCTGTGAAATTTATTGTTTACAGGCATCATTAGTTTTATTGGTAGCAGGCCAACTGTGGCAGAGGTCTATTTAGCGTGTGATAGGAAAGCAAAGGAAAGTGTTAACTTGGGTTTTGATCTTATCAGCTTCAATCACTTCCATAAATCTGTGTTCTAGAAATGCATCTAAGTTTGTCCTAACTTTCCTGGGAAGCCCATATTTCCCTCTAGTCCCATCAAAGTTCACTTTATTAACCCAGGAGTTATAGGTTTCAGCAGAAATAAATTCTTTTAGCAGCAACAAAATGTACTTCTCGGGCTTTCCACCAGATTCTCTGAAAATCTCATTCTTTTGTGTAGGAGCCACATTTTGTATGCTTACCTCTGGCAGCTTCTCTTCTGTAGCACATTTGCCATCACCTGCACCCACACCCGGACTGGTAATACTCAAGTATTCGTCAACTTGCGTTTATATTCACATCACCTCACTTGGGCATATAATTCACAGAGGCCAAAAGAAATGGTTGCCATTTTTTTGAACGGAACTAGGACACAAAAAAAGAGCAGAGAAAAAGACAGGTTTTATACTCCTGAGCATTTGCAAGAATACTGAATGATGAGGGAGAAAATAAAGCTGGATTTACCATTGGAGAAGAATCCTAAATCCTGCATACTCATCCTTGGCTTTCAACTGAGCAGAATAAACAATCATAGTTTATATAATGGCTTGTTTGCCGTTCTGTTCCAGTTACGCCTCGTGGAAGTATTCGAGTTCTCTTGCTTAAAAGTAGAAAAATGCCTTTGAAAGGGTGATCCTCCTGAGCAATCTTTTGATTTGCTTCTTTAGCAAATTTACCTGAATTTGCCAGATCTATTGACTGATCTTTTTGATGTTTTCTTAGGAATCTGGATGTCGCCTATGTTATGTTTATAAATGTTGCATGTGTATCTCTGTAGTTCTTATATGGCTTCTAAAGGGCCACTTCAGAGTTAAATCAGCTGTTCTGGCCTTAGATCTGAACAACAGCATCAGTTAACAGGTTTTGACACTCTCAGTAACAGGCAATGGCTCACAGCTTTTGAATGTTTACTTTCTCTAATCTGAACCAGGGAACTGCTTGATCACAAGATGAGAGTTTAGCCAGGATTGCAGGGAGACACTTTCAAATTAAGATTTTGAAAGGAATTAGAAGATAATCCTCTGCTGAGCATCTGCTCCCCAATAGAACAAAGTGGGGGAGAGAAAAGACAGCAAAACAAGGAAACCTTATCTGAGCTGTTTAGTCTTCTGAAACTAAGTGTAGATATGTCTTTAGTTTTCTTTTATTTCTAGCCCTTTTTTTTCCCTGCTGTGATATTCCTATAGCTAATTCCATTTCTCCCCCTGAACATCGTGACATCGTGATGGTCACAGAGGGAATGGATGGGCACATCTACACTGCACTGTGCTGTAGAAAGCAATATAGCTACAGCAGCATGGAGCTGTATACTTACAGGGCTGGATTCCCTCCAGAATGTAAGAGAGCTCATTTAAATTTAGCTTCAGGATCTATATATTACTTTACACTGTTCTATGACAGAAGATAAACCTAGCACACCCTGCTGGGATTAACATGGTAGATAATCAGGCATTTCTGTAACATTATCAGCTCAATCTAAAAGTTTCACTGTGGGAACTGGAAGATTTGTGAGTTCAAGTTGGAAAGAGGAGAGACTGGGAAGAAATGAAAAGGACAGCTTAATCTCTGAGCTACAACTGTGAGTACTTGGGAAGTGAATTCAACGCACAGAGTTTGACCTGAAATGAAGATTATCCTTGTGCTTACTGGGACTCTGCTGCATGATGATTTTGCATTAGGTTGTTCACCATACAGAGAAACATGGCAATTCTTAACTCCTCCTGAAAGGAAATCACTGTATTAGGATGCTAGGAGCACAGCGCTGGAATGTGCACTTCCAGTAACTCGTTCATTAGCACTGAACATCCAGAGAAGGAACATGCTCACTGCACACTGACAAACTCAGACCATTTGGCAGGTTCTGAGGCTTTTCGCAGGTTGGCGTCGTGACATGGGCTGAGCTTTTAACCTTGCCCACAACATTAATAATACTTAAATTGAAAGAATACATACTCCAAGCAGGGCATGTTCCCAAGTTTGTGCCAAGATCCAAGCCATGCTGTACCTCAGGACTCTGGGCACTGGAGTCCTTATTAATTTTTCCTTGTAATTCTTAATAAAATTGTATTGCAGCATGCAAGCAACAAGGGCCTCTTTGATAATTTACCCTCTGCAAGTTCAAATCCATGTTAGTGAAGGGAACTGTCTGCCTTGTATTTCAAAAGTAATGAATTCAAATTCTGTTGGGATTGTAATTTTATTAGAAATTCTGCCTATCTTCTCTGTTATTATTTCTGGGTCAAATGGATCATTATATTGACTGATCAACACTTAATTTGTTATTAGCCATAAGTACTCAGCAAATAATGAAAATACCCTGTCACTTTGTTAAAGAATGAACAAAAGAGACAGTATTAGGTTACTTTTTTAATTAATTTTTTGCATACATGTAGATCAAGCTTATATATCTCTGGAGCTTTGGCTGGCCACTCAAACATCTGGCAGGAAAAGCTGAGTAGTAAAATAATTCATATATATGTAGTAAAGCCTGCATTTTTACCAGTGTTCACTGTAAAAATAAACAGCATGCAGGGCAGTAGGGTTTATGATAATGCTGTAAGTTAATGATTTTGAGCACATCAAACTTTTGATGTTGCCATACTGATCAGGTGTTTCTGTAGCATAATCAGCTCAATCTAAAAATCAAAAATCATGCAGCTCCATTCTAGGAACTAGAAGGTCTGTACTTTCTAGCTGTGAAGGGGAGAGACTGGGAATTTAGTTATATTTATTTATTTATATTTATTGATTTATGGTACTTCCTTTTTTAAAGTTACAACTGATTCTCCTGGATTCGTTAAGCACGTTTTCTCATAACTTCCACTACCAGACATCCTATACGATGTAGAAAAGAGAGAAGCACTGAAACACAGCATTCAGTACATGTAATGTATGTGTACATATATATTATACCATTAGTTACAAGTCTTGAGGGAAAGACACTGGACCTTATTTTCAAACATTCTTAGTGCATACAAATCAAATTGAAGCTTATAAAAGCTAAAAAAAATCATGTTTCTGAAAATTGGGAACATTTTTCCCAGTGTGAGTAACCAGTATCTACCTTTAAGAAAACCTACAAATTAATCGTTCTGTGTCTCAGCTTGCCTAACTACTGTCTAAAGTAGGAATACTCTTGCTGTGATAGAAAGCAGAACTGACAAGAAAAAGGTATTCTTTTTTCTGTCACAGTCATCTTACATGGACCAGAGTTAGAGGCATTATACATTAGAATTATTTTTTAATATATTTTATCGATAATGCAGTAAGTATCAGGCATATCAGTACATATTATGCATTTTTTTCTATGGAGCAGGTCTACGAGTGTGCTCAAATTATACCACAACGGGTTGTTCATGAACAGCAGCACCAACAAACGCAGTGGTTTTGCACATTGTATCCCAATTACCTATACCTCTGCACCAAAACAATTAATTGTTCCTCTCTGAGTGTATTCCATGATGTGCTTGCACATGGAACTTATAATTACTTCATATGTCTCATAAACCCCTCCACAGTATCCTTGACTAATTACAAGTGGGCAAGCTAAATGTGTTGTGGTTAGCGCTGAACTACCCACAGACTGGCCAGCTGAGAGGCCAATAGTCAACAGAGCTGTTAAATTCTCAGTTGGAACCTTTCTGCCATGGAAGCACTAATTTGGCTTTTTCTTTACTGCCCAGGTGCCAGTTTTCATGAAACTTATGGCAGACTTTATATCCTTACGGTGTCTACAATTTTGCCCCCTCCTTAAAGGAGGGAAACGGACAGATGGACAAAAGAGCAAACAGGGCAATGTTATGTGTTTTACCCTTTAAAAACCAGGATATAATGATATATAAAACTTCACTCACAAAGTCATGAAATATCAAACAACACTCACAAAGTTATGTGATAAACACCACTCATAAAGTTATGAAATACCTTATAAATATGAAATATCTTATAAATATAAAAGATGAAACTCTGATTTATGCCAATAATCTCTTCAAGCACTAATGTTTATCTAATGGATTCAGCTACCAAAAATTATTGCATATGCTACAGAAAGCATTATAATTTGGGATTCACCTGTGCCATTATATCAAAGCTAAAATTATTCCATGAGACTTTGGAATGTTCCATGTCGGTTGATACTACGTGCCTTTAAGTAAAAGCTTCTCCTTTCACTTTACATCAACAGAAGTGGAACAATTAATGCTTCAAAATACAAGAGAGGCTTTTGTTCTTGTTTAAATTTTTGTACCTTAGCTTGAAAGGTATCTTGAGCTCCTTTGAAGTTTTCCTTTAATATACTGCATCCAAACCACTTCTTTATAAGAGCCTCATTTAACTTCTACATTTTAAAGATCTTTCAATGCAAGCCGAAATGTAACAAAAGTAAGTGGTAATTGTTGGAACAGGCAGAGTTGCTGAAGAGTGTAGACACTGAATCTTATGGAAGCCACATCCTGGAAGCGTCTTGTGCAACTCTGGCTCTGGTGTATAGCTGGCGGGTAGGTCACATCGCATAGAATTTGCTTTATGCTCTAGACTAATTTTTTCTTGAATTATTAATCAAGTTTAATAATTCACAGAGACCCCAGTTCCACAGAGCTTGTGTGGCCCCTTGCAGAGAGCCCCACTTGCTGCCAGTGGCATTCCTTCAGAGGTCTGCTTGTGCAATCTCAGACGCAGGCTTAAATGCCAATTCTCTGTGAAGTCAGTGGTTAGACTTCTATAGATTTCACTGGGCATTGGATTGGACTGTATTTTCTTTGATAAAGGATTGAGTTTTCTTCTCTCTGCATTTGAAAACAGCTACCACTCAGCTGACAGTAACAAGAACAACAACTGAAATGCTGATTTCAGATTTCAGTGAAGCCACTTAGGACTGCATGCAGAAGGTCAAGACAATCAACACTGAGGAGTGCAGGATGGTTTGCAATTAATCCCGATGCTGCCCTGGCACTCCCAGTGACTGTATAGCAGTATTCCTGCCCAACAGCCAAGCAGAGTATTTAGTAGAGCCTGCAGAAGGTGTGATATTTTCATACCCCCATTTAATTCCCTGAATTCCTTGTGAGTAATTCCTGATAGTCAGTGTACAATGTATTTTATTTACCGTATTAGAAATTTGCCATTTCAAATTTCTGATGACTGCCTGGCTTTGAGGCTCTGATGCTGTCATCTGACTCCATCATGAGTGAGCAAATGTTGATGTCATACTGTGGTTTATGAGCCACAAGCTCATCATGCCTGTATTTTTGCTTGTTTTTGTGCTTCTACCAGTGTTGTGGGAACTCACATGCCATTTCAGACCTTTGAAAGTCTAATTCTCATGCACCATACTTTTTTTCTTTCTGCGGTGGGGCAGATGTCCCTTTCTGTAATCATTTAATTAACGTTTGGAATAATGATGCACTAATTAATGCCAGATTACAATGGAAATGCTACAGAATTACACTTTATATCAACATTAATGCAAAATGAGTTCCTCCTGGATAATATTTCTTACAGAGAATAAAAAAAGAGATAATACTAATTAGGCCATCAATTTAAATTTACCATAATTTCAATCCATGTCACTTATCTGTTCTCTAGCACAAAACCTTCTGTTCTGCCATACACTTTTTGCTGCATTGATATTAGTATGGCAGCCAGACTGGGAGTCATTTCCTAATGTGCATTCTTATACATTATAGTACATTCCTGTACTATAATCCTGGTTTTGGTGCCTGCGTTGTGAAGGATTGAACTTTAAAAATCAGGTGTAGGCTTAATAATGTTCTGACACAGATCTTCTGTGGGTAGATAAACTTCACTGGCAAAAAAATACCCTCACTAGAGGCACAGGATTTTGTATCGTGCATGGCACATTATTAGACCGTAGCATACAGTTCAGGTTATTCTAATTCTTTTTGGCATGGCCCAAATTTGCTGCTGCAAATGCAACATCTGCAAAGTCATTCTTTTGTGAGCATTATTATTTTAACTGCTTCGTACCTGAATGTGAGACAAATAAGAAACCAAGGCTTCTGTTCCCAAGTACTTTCAGTCTCAGTTGTATATTCCCACTTCTGAGAATAAAATGGTTTATTTAAAGCACATCTGATCTCACTTGCACTTTGGTGCTTTTTTCTTTATATGACCATCACCTAGATGCTGCCTTTTGTACAGGCAAGAAAAAAGGATTAAAAAGATAATTCTGAAATGCAAAGCATGAAAAAAAATTAGCAGAGATGATTCAATTTCAATGAACATCCAACAAAGCTTTGCTTTCCTCTCCGACTCCCCTCCTGACTCTCTGGCAGTCTGTGTGGAACCTTCTGGGTTACCAGAATTTCAGGCTCCTTGCTCTTCAGCAACCTGTCGAAGACCAACAGAGAGTCAAGTCACTAGAGGCCAGTCAGGCTGGCTTGCAAGCTCTGATGTTCATTTGGAATTCCCAAGGTGTGCAGGAAGGTATCTGCACTTCAGTCCAAATTATGTAATGAAAAGTAGTCAGGGACCTGGAAGTCCTTGCTGTACCCAGCACACTAGGAGTTTCACTTTCACCGTGAAGAACTTTGTTTAGAAATTATCAAAGGAAATTTTTTTATTTTCCAGAACGCAATTTTTCAGAATTTGCTGCATGATGAATTTTAACATATTTGGGCATTTTTATTCCGGGTACAAACAACACCAATTTTTGAAATTCCCTGTGAAACAGGCTCTCTGCACAGCTCTAGTTGCTTTCTTCAAACACTGAAATATCCTTCTTTTAGAAGATTTTGCTTGGTAGATTTTAATTATGTGCTTTTATACCAGTCATTTGTATTAATTTTATTGTATAAAATTGAATCATTTAGCTCAACACAGAAAATGCTGATGCCCTCATAGAATGTTTTTGCCAACAACGGGATTTCAGGAAGCATTGGCCACTCAGCAGATCAGATCAGGAGACAGTAGCTGTGAGGAACAACGGAGTAGTGACAGAGTGCAAAGAAAACAAAACCCCACATTGATGGTCCTGCTTTATGGAAAAATGTTTTAGCCTGGATAATAGCTCAGGAAATTCTTTTGCTGGCACATTGTGTATCTTTCAGAGAGGGCCATTCTTTTTTTTATAGACATTTTGAGTGAAATGTATGTCATGTAAAGAACAAGCAACATGTATCCAGTTAAATGACATTAGCCCTAAAACAGGAGTTGTGTGGGATTTGACCATCACAAATCTACACAGTATTGTGCACTGGAATGAATTTCACACGTTGTACTTTGGCTTTAGCATACTGCTTTCTCTGGAGAGTACCATTCTGGTCTTGCTACCACATGGGAAAATTGAGTTAATGAAATAGCTCTTCTCCTTTGCCGAATTTATTTGGAATTTAGAAAAGTTCAGATATGTAAATCTGTGTGATTTGTTTTATGAAACTACCTCTTTATTTGGGGCAGTTCACTATAACTGGCCATCACTGCCCAGGACTGTTAAAATAATATGTAGTTAGGAGTAATGAAGTGAGCAGATTTTTGAAAATATGAAGAAAAGTTATTTTCCGAGGAGCTATCCATTAGATAGTGGAACCGACTTTTTGGAGTACTACAGTAAGCCCTCATCATTAGATGGGCAGAGTAGATAATGTACTAGAAAAAGTATGATAACTACATGGACTGAACTGATGTTGATCCCACTGTTCCGGAATTAAGAAATCTCACAGATCTTTTCTGTCTCTAACTTCTGTGAGGACTGGTAAAGAAGGGCTTTTGTAGATCAGGACTCAAGCAAGTATAGTAAAACAGTCTTGTAACGTAAAAGAGCCTTGCACTGAGGAAAAATTTGCTCTGTGCCAGTCTACACTGTGCTTTCCCATCTCAAGTGCTATTAATCCCTTACTTTCACAAGCAATGAAGTATGTTCAGAAAAACGTAAAGGAAAAAAAGTGAAGATTATTTTTAGATTTTATATGTAACATCAACTAGAAACTAATTGGATTAAATATTTTGGTACAAAAATAGCACTCTTTTCCACACCTTTTGTTTAGGTTGCCAGTTTTAAATGTGTGGTTTTCTCTGTTTAAGCCTTCATATTGTATTTTTTTCTCATTAAGTTATATGGTCTCAAAATGAGAGCTTTTAATCTTAATTTTTTAGATGATCCTAACCCTTCATTGCTAAGAATGCTATCATGGAGATACAAATAAAATATTTTAGCTGGACAGCTATCTGATGGTGCTGCATTTAGCTGAAACTACAAATTAATATCTAGAGGGGACGGAAATGGGGTTGGATGCCTCCCTTGAAGACGACATCTTTATGGAACATAAAAATCTAAATGTGCAGATGTCAGAGTTAAGTTCAAGTATTTTAGTACCCACATATTTAGGGGTTTTTTCTGGCACATTTCCAACCTTAGATCAGACATGGAATACTTGTAAGGTGGTGGCTGATAGAGGATTTCAACAGCTTTTCAATTTTAACTTTATGTTTAAGGCTTCTGCAGGACATCTTTCTCCTATGACAGCACCAATACATTGGTAACACCTGCCTCTTTCCAGTTGATCACACCTGTTGACACTTATGTGCATTAACAAATCAACTAATAACCTTCTTCTGGTTCTCTTTTTCATCTGCATTAGTACTGGTAGCTCTGTGCATAGAGAATTACAATACACAATGTATTCCTTGTTTAAATGGATTTTATTGAGTGCCAAACCTATTTCTGGTCATATTGCTTAATGATACCTCTAACTCAGAATGGGTAATTCTAAGAAAAGAAAGCTTTTTCACAGGTGTATGTAACTTTTGAATAATTCCATCCCCGGACTATCCTATAAGTTATATGTATTTAAATTTTGTCCCAGAATAGTAGGACAGTTCATGTTCATATCAACTCTCTGTATTTATGTCTATGAAAGAGAAAAGCCCTAAAATAGCTGACTTTGAAGGTTCTGCTGGTACCCTTACCACAGTGCTGCATGTTGGAGCACCAATAATACCAAGCTAATTCCAAAGAGGATAATACATCCACAGGGAGTAGAGCAGCATCGTAAGAGGTTACTAGCTTGGATTCTGAAAGCAAGAGAGCTACAGTCAAGCGGTGCTGCACCCGAACTAATACATCCTCTATCTTGATGGTGGTAATTAATCAGGGACAGCACCGCACTCATGATGCTGTGCTGCTTCCAGTTCTGCTGCATTGGTACATCCAAGTGTGGTTGCAACTAGTTCAGAAACCATGCACAGATGTTTGTCAAAGCCAAGACAAATATGAATATCACCAGAGTTGCATGCTCAAATTTTACTGGTGAAAATTTTAAAAATCACTACTCGGGCACATTAGTCAGAGCTATACTACATAGATTGGCTAATGACTATTGAACATTTGAAATATATAAGTTCAAAAGCAATGAGTAAAACTGTAACAATTGGAGAATGTTGAATGAATTCAAAGAAATCATGATCAGCTCATGGATATTTAGTAAACAATAGTTTTATAAGTTATTTGCTACGCATTGTTTATTGACCTCTAATAAGTTTCATACAGTATAAATGGTATTTTTATTTCAGCTCCTAGAACATAAAAAAATCTCTGGAAGCTAGCTGAGACTTTTGCAAGCGTATCTGAATGGCGAATCAACTGAGGTAAGTTGGAGTTCATGTCCCTGAACATATTGTACGAACAGTGGATAAAGCAGGGTTTAAATATAGATTGAAAACCACAGGGTATTAAGTATCTAGGAATATTTTACCTTACGGAGTTGAAGTCTACAACTAAACTTAACAAAGAGGTAATGTGAAATACAGTGAAAAAAATAATTGCTGGGTGGTCTCTGCCACATACTGTATTGTGTGGTAGAAAAGGCTGAAAGCCATAAGAAAGATGTTGGGACCAAACCTGACACACTGTATATATTAAACATCTTACTATTTACCTTCTGAGAAAAGTTCTTTACGGAACTCGTGGGTTTGTTAACAAAAGCTTTATGGCATTATAGGAAGCCCAAAATCTGGGATGAAAATGCTAGTGTTAGCCAAAACTTTAGGTGGAGCAAATTTTCCAGAGTTACAAAAATACTGTTTTTTTGTGAAGCCAAGGAATGGATACCATATAAGTGAATCTCAGCCCATTTGGATAGCCTTTGAAAAAGCACAAACATTACTTTTCTTTTTGTTCTTACTAACAATGGTGAACTGAAAAGAGCTGAATGCAGTACTGAAAGCCATGGCTAAGTCAATTTTGAATCACAACGAAAATGCAGGGGAAAATGCAAGGGAAAAGACAAAATGAAAAGAAGGGAAGTCCTGTGAAACGAAATGGGTGTGTCGTGGTTTAATCCGGCAGGCAGCCA
>NW_009196842.1:0-10423 GCF_000690835.1 Fulmarus glacialis | reverse complement strand
AACTCATTGCTTAGACAAAACATTTGTGCTCTTCTTTTGAATATACTGAAAATTTGATATCCAGGTTGGTAGTCTGGCTTTTCTTCTGATGACCTCATCGCTTTGAAAATCAACACCAACCTTCACAGTGCTGCATAACAGATACTTTACCAAACAGAGTTTGGGACTCCATGAATTTCTCATATAAGTTTTGTTCCATAATTCCTTTTAAGATGCTTTCCTGGCTACATGACATCTAGGTTTCGTGGATTTTGCGTAGTATAGAGCACCTGTCCAGAGAAAAATGTGACAATATCTAATCTAAGCACTAGGTTTTGACCCAGGTTGTGTAAGTATGTGCCAAAACAAAATGGAAAATTAGATGTTTAGTCTGGATCCACAGCAAATTATTCTAATATCAGACTTGTCATACCTCAGGTGCTGTTTTCACGGCTTGAATGGAACTATAGGTTATTGAGACTGAAATAATAATGAAATTTCATATTTGCAAGTTCAAATCTATGCAATTTATACTTCTAAAAATTTTGTTCTACAAGACAAGTCAGTTCTAAGACCAGGAACAAACCATGAGCTGTCAAGAGAACTGTTGAACACAAGAAAGCACAGGTAGAATGGGAAGGAAAGGCAGAGGTCACATCATGATACGCCTGGCTTCTTAAATTCCAGTCTGAATGCTCTCTGCTCTCCACTCTAAATAAATAATTGAGTCCTTCATAGGCAAGAATTTTCTGGGAGACATAGGCCTTATCCAAACCTACTAGTCGAAATGAAGACCCTAGCTTTACTTCTTCTAGGTTTTACACAAATGTTCAGAGATGAATGAATTCCAGAAAATAAATTTGGAATGAAGGAAGAGAACAGAGATTGCGTGTGCGTAAGGGAGGGAATTGAGAATGATGGAGAAAGAGAACAGGAGCGAGAATGAAACTGAAACCGTGCAAAAAGTAGGAAAGGGGGAAGAAGGAAAACAGGTTTAGAGAGGGGAACTGAATAAACAAAGGAGAGACTGAGAAAGACAAAGGAAAAAGAGAAAAGGAAAAAAGTGAAAGAAAGAGGAAAAATAACTAGAAGAATGGAGGTAAGTGTAGAAAGAAAAATTGATCAAACTTCCTTTAAAGTGTGAGACTCCTTTACATATATATTGGAAAATTGTGGAACAGGGAAAAAGATCAAGAGAAAGGTAAGAAAAAGAGCAGTTTCAAGTGAAAGAAAAGAAAGGAGAGAAAGCTAAAATCCGACTGAAGATGAACTTTAATGACAAAATATTACAATGAATCTATGCATTTTTTGATTCTGGAAATGGAGAGAATTGTTTCCAATGAAACCAAATAAAATCCAAATGCAATCAAATAACTAATACTTCTTAAAGCTAATGCATTTATTTATCAAGCTGTGTCTCATGTAGCACAATGCATCTATGAAATAAGAACTTGTGCTCAGTGTTGCATCTCAGGAGTCAAAAAGTTGCCTGGATTGCAAAGAGAAATATTTCCTATCATACTACGAGTCCCTACTACTAGTCCCTAATACTAGCCTCTAACAGAGATTCCCCCTCATGTCAAATGCTGTTTGTTTTCCAAAGCCTTATTTTTCTCCTACTTCTTAAAAAATTCCATGGAATTACTATTTTACAACTAAAGATAAAGCAAGGTCTTAAATAACTTAGCACATAGACGCCCATACACTCCATACAGTGGACTGCTATGAATTGATCCAACTTCTCATCTGGCCCTTCTGCCCACTCAGATGCAAGGCTATGACCATCCTCTGCCCTTCAGTGAATCAAATTCTTGTCTACACTAGACAATATATCTCCAAATAAAAAAAAAAAAAGAAAAAAAAAAGGAAAAAAAAAGAAAAAAAAAGAAAAAAAGAAAAAAAAAGAAAAAAAAGAAAAAAGAAAAAAAGAAAAAAGAAAAAAAAGAAAAAAAAGAAGAAAAAAGAAAATAACTGAGAAGAGTGAAAAAAGATCTAGAAATAAAGGGAATGTAAACCAGAATTTGAAAAATTCTTCTGTTTCTGGAATGGAAAAGTCAAAAGTAACATAGTCTTGTGGAAATAAAATTCGACTTCTAGAACAGGATTCCAGCAAATATTAGAAAAATATATGAATTCATCTATTGAGTATAAATTTCATTAATTTCATAAATGCTTTACAATGTTAACTGGTCATTGGAAATTACTTCTTCCAAGAAGTCCAAAAGAACAAACCAGAAAGTTACAGGCTGGTCAGTCTTGCTTTGGTCCTGGGGAAAGTCATGGAACAAGTATTCTTGAACAGTATTTATGGGCACATGAAGGAGAAGGTGAGTGGAAACAACCAGCATAGATTGACCAAGGGTGAATTGTGCCTAACCACCCTGATCGCATTCTGTGATAAAAGGGCTGGATTTGTGGACAAGGGGAGAACAATTTTCCCAGACTGTAGCAAGCCTTTCAATGCTGTCTGCAATAATATTCTTGTAGGATCCAAGTTAGAATGTTACAGTTTGGGTGTGGGGACACCAACCGGATAAAAAACCAGCTGGCTGATCAAGCTCAGAGTATCATGGTAAATGGGTCATACTCTGTCTGGAAGTAACAACTAGAGTACTGCAGGGTCTATCCTGGCACCTGTCCTGCTCAACATGTCAATAACCTGGAGAAGGGGATGGAGGGCACATGCATGAAGTCTGCAGATGACACCAAGCTAGGGGGACCAGTGGACAGTACTGGGTCTAATGACATACACATAAGAAAAAGGTTAAAAAATAATATATAATATTGAAAAATGTGAATACTATGCTTAAGATGCCACATCCCAGTACCGCTCTCTACTTTTCTATAAAGTAATTGTTTTATGGTTCACAGACTGTTTCACAATTCTTCATAATTTTTTTTGCTGTCAAGTGTTTTTTATTATAAGCAGAATCTTCATTTCGAAGAGTTTTATAAAGTAATAATCCTTCGGTAAAGGCCTTGACAAGTTAGCAATGTATTTCACATCAGGCCATTTTGAAATTCCAGCTGATCAGTGTGGCTTTCAATATTTTATTTATTGAATGAAATCTTTGCCTGAATTAGCTAGGTTATCCCTTTGCTTCAGTTGATTAGTCAGATTCATACAAGAGTTGAAAAAGAAATTTTTGTAATTCAGAGATGCCAGCTTGTCAGAACCTAAATCAAGGTGTTTCTTTTACAGCTCTTGTTGCATCAGGAAGTCTTCTGTGAATACAAGGATGGCATGCTGTTTATTTGCTTTCTACTTCTCCGCAGAGGTATGGTAATATACAATTGTGATAAGTGACAATATGCCTTTCTTCTTTTGTTCTTATTCCATGTTTCATTATTTTTCCCTACTTTGACGTTTTCTCTTCTTAAAAATAAATAATCCCTCAAGTCTCATTGTGAGTCCAGGAGTTTTAAAGATTTCAAATTAACTCCTGTGTTTATTTCATAATACAAAATTCAGTATCCAAATTCAGAAGGACCAAGAAGAAAATTTAAAATATAATCCCTTTTCATCAAAGGAAAATTAAGCAACAACAGCGTTTTCTGTAGTGTGTTACAGATGTCTCTCTTCCTTTAAAGCTAAAGATTAAGAAATTATTCATCTGCAGTATAAAATTCCATAATCTGTATTCTAAGTGAAACTTTTAAGAAGTCTGCAGTACTAGACCTAAAGTTGGATGGTTAGTTGGTTGAAATAAAGCCCTGTCTTTCACATACATACAGAAATGATAGCCTAAAAACTTTCATTCTGTCATTAATCCCTGAAATTAACAATTGTGCCTGGAGGGCTGAAGCCTGGTTTCAAATGAATCAACTAGAAAATATCTAGCACCTAAAACTCCCAGTGCCTTCTGTGAGAGTGTGATTTTACCTTGAAATGAATAGCTATGTAAATATGCTTATTCCTATTCAGCTACTGTGTTCATGTTAAAGAAAACTAAGCAAATTTGCCAGAACATACTGAAATAAGTGTCTAAAATGAGTTCCATGAGTACTCATCTACTACTGCTTAAATAGTCAGAGACTGATCATTTGCATGTATATTGCTACAGTCTTAGGAAGATCCATGAACGAAAATCTAAGTGAAGGTTTTCTCTTGATATTGAAATGCAGTCTAGTTATGTACTGCCCAAGAACAGAGAATATTGGATTACTGAAAACAATTTTTTAACTTCACTCTGTTAATTTTCACAATAGTTGAGTCAGTGAAAAATATCATGAAAGCAGTTTGAGTCCTTAAAAAGTACCTAAGTTTGGGGCACAAATTGACAAGTTGCAGGAACATAGAGACAGAAAGTTTATAACATACAGTTTTCAAAGAACACACTCTACTAGAGATTAAAGAACTGTAGCAATGATGAACACCTAGAAAATTAGTGGTAAGGCAGCAACAAAGAGTAGGACTTTTTTCTCTCCTCATGTTTGTAATTGGCATGAGAGAGTTGATGGGCGTGAAATTGCAGCCAAACTGATTCTTTTATCATGTACGAAATATCTTCTCAACATTTCCTCCATTGTCTCTACAAATTCTGATGCCAACCATGATTGGAGAAATGCTGAACTGCTGTGTAAACTATTGTGTTCCTAATATTTACCTCTGAATAGGTGTACTACTAATCTCACAAAGTTTATCTTGCAAAAGCTATCTTTGTGAAATTCAAAGCCCAAACCTTGGAAATACAAAAAGACATTCTGAGCTGAACCTCTCTGATGGGTTTAGCTAAAGGGATTTTGTAAAATACAGTGAGGATACACTGTTGGAATTCTTCCCAAGTGGATGTGGAAATAACACCCTTAGTTAGTTGAAGTTAGGCTGCATGAATCCTGTTACTTAGCACAAAGGGTATACAGTTATCACCTTGGTTTGAAAGTAAAGGGGGTTCTTTGAAACTGCTTTTCTAGCCTGAACTTTGTAGTGTTTCAAGTTTATATTCTTATAGCAGCTTTCTATATCTCCCTCTGTATCATGCTTTTATTTCAAATGGTTGAGGTACAGCATGCTCGAAAACCAGTCCTTTTCTGTAGAGTTACTCCACTGCTCTTTCTTTCCATATTGCCATCTTGTTCCTCAGGATCTTAGGTGGTATAATGGGAGATGTTCAAAGACTATATGAAAAGACTTTCTATGCTCCATTCAGTCAAGTGCAAGACTGAAGAAAAAAAGAATGAAGACGACTGTGGGGTTTTTTCTTGCTACAAGAACAGTACAAAGTTGCCACATCAGATCTGAGAAACACAGAAATCCTGTTTGAATAATTTGGATAAATTAATTGGTTACTTGCTCGAAATGACCTGAAGAAATCAATGAGTTTAGGAATTCAAATTTCATAAATTAACTTTTGGATTTATTACTAAATCTAATCAGAGATGTTCCTAATTTGTATAAGCAAACCTTCTTAGAAATGCCTATTTATAGGAATCAGAAAACCCACATGAATAAATCTGAATAAAAGTTTTCTTTACCGATCAACATTTACTGACATACATTATTATGATATGCAAATTTCAACTCAGTTTTAAGAATGGAACTGACACTTTCATAATAAAGAAATGTGCACACTGCCTGTGTATTCACATTTCAATACTACAATGCTTTCTATTGCTGTAGTGCTTTATTTTGTAAACATTAATAATCATCTCTCATAGCATTCCCAGAGGAAGGTAATACAGGTATTAATATCCCTAATGTTCAAAGGAGAAATGGCATAGTCCTTTATCAAAACCTGTCTGATAAGGTAGCATTTGGTGAGGGGTGAAAGTGGAATTGAATATTTTAAAATATTGAATATTTTAAATATTTTTCAGAAACACAAAGATCTACTGCAGTAGTTCTCACTTTAAGATGTAGCTGCTTTATTCAAAAAACAGCCCAGAGAGTAAAAATGATTTCTTAGCTACCTGGAGGTGCAACTCTTTGTTGCAGAATGATTTTTTTTTTTTCCCTAATCACAAAATAAATCCATTTGTAAATCTTTAAGTCCTTAATTGTTTCTATTAAATGGAAAATAATGACCTCATTGTCAATTGCACCTTAATATGAATCAAAGCCATTTACAAAAAATGCTGTAATTGAATGAGATCGCCAATATTTGACCTTTAGTCCTAACATTTTTTCTCTGTAATTGCCTTTTTGTCTCACAAATACACCAAGACACTTGCAACTGCAGTCCATTTTCCTTTTGAAAAAGTTGCACACATTTTTCAGTATTTGTTGACATAGAAGGCCAGTTCTTTTTACTGTACATTGAAATTCTTACCTTTTTCTAAATGCAAAGGTATCTACTGCTCAGGGCAAAGTATGCCATAGCAAGCTTCCTCATCTCTGAATCTCTAGGCTCAGCCAACACGCTGCTTGCTTTCTAACAAATGTTACTGTGTTTTAGGCAACTGGGAACCTCATGAACTGGCTTTTGCCATTCTGCTAAATAAGGAGGACAGACTTTCAAGGTGTCTTGATAATGAAAACTATTCAAAAGGCAATAAATATATATTAAAAAAAAAAAAAATATCCCTTCTGGAAAGAAATAAAATAAAATAAACAAGCTGAAGCGTGAATTTTTCTCTTGTTATTTGAACTGAAAGAAAATCAACCAAACAAACCAAACAGCAAATCTCCCTTTTCTGATAACAAACAATTTGCATTCCATTGAGGAGTTCCTGCTCCTCCTTGAGAAATGCAGTTAAATATGCAATGCATATACGATACCTTGATTATGCTCTCTCCCACAACCTTTGCAGACAAGAGCATTGACTACAAGAAGAAACAAATTGAAATCCAGAAATAAAACTCTGATGCCGGTGTAGAAAATATTCTGGCTTCCACTGAATCACTATTTGCAAGCAAAATGATGCAGGTTTTGACACCACAAGCCATAATTACCTATCCCTAATAATCCTACAACTGCACCTATTGGTGCTACCTGTATGCCCTTGGATAGAACTGCTGACACAATTCCCAACTGTATGAGAAATAGTTAATGTCCCTTTAAACAGTTTAGAAACCCTCTACTAGAGGTCTACATTTAGCTGTTGTAGGAAGCATATGTCAGCAGGCTACTTAGGCTGCATGTAATGCTGAATGAAGCTTGAACCCATCTGTTTCAGTACAACTGTTTCACACTCTATCTTATGTACACAGCCAGGGACTCAAATAAAGTCTTCAACCTGGAACTTGGCTTTCCTTTGTTCTCCCAAAACACAACTCTTTTAACAAATTTTGCCATGTTTTGAATTCCATGTTCTCCTCTCCACATATTTGTGAAAGAGGATGAGCATCAATGGGAAATCGGTATAGATTTTTCCACTAAATGGTGACTCTATAGAGTTCTTAGCAGCAAGATTTTACAGCAAAACCTGTTCTGAATCTTGCTCAGATCTGCATATTCCTTTATTAGCCCTTCTGTGGAATGCATGGAAGTGATTCATGTTTAGCTAATAAGATAGCTTATAATTGAATGTTACATATCACACTTGCTTGTGTAAGACTCAAATAACTTCTTTGTGCTGTGTGGTGTTAATACTGCTGATACTCCTAAATTACCAAAAGCTGATAAGACCACACACACACACATTTATATATAAATAATATGCCTACTTTAATGATAATGATAATAATAATTACGTATGTTAATATAGTTAAAGATAATTAACAAACCACCATTTCATATAGTTAGCCAGCTAGAAGTGATTCAAACTGCTCTTTCATACTTACATGTGCCAAATGCTATGTCAGATAATGACAGAGTATTGAATGTTGCTGGTGTTTTATTTCATAAACAAGATAAGCAATCAAACCCATGAAAATATGAAAAAAGAGGCAATTTTCCTCCCATTTTTCTCTGGAGCTTTCCAAACTTTGTTCTGGTACACCACAATAAAAGCAAATCCAAAGTGTGTGTATCCATACTGAAGACTGTCCTATACACTTTTCCACACAGTTTTGTCATGTGTGGTGAGGTTGTGCTGAAAGCCAAAGTGAGCTCTTGCATATTCACAATGATTTTTGCTTCAGGAAAGCTGCACCTAGAATGTAACTTTCGCAAGCACCTACTTGTTGTATGAACTAAAACTAATTTTCACTGGTATGTATTATAAGGGTACCACTAGAAGTTGCATAGATCAACAGACTGTCCTGTGCTAATTAATCAGCCTTTTCACAAGTGCTTCCTGCAAGTGCACCTTGCTGTCCTGCAAGGGGCACAGGAGGGTATACTTACCTGACTTCTTAGATTAATCTTAATTTTTTGTCTAGTTCTAATTCTAATTGCAGAGTTAATCAATATTTTTTTCCATGATATTGTGGATGAACTTCTATATCAGTAGCTGAAATCCATTTAACTGATTCTATCTGTGGCCTGATCTTACCTTAAACAAACAGTCTTAGAAAAAGCTATTTTTGAAATATATATTTCAGCCCTAAGCTATCTGAAAATACTCAGATTTGATTGTAAAGTCTTAAGAAACTTTTTTGTAGCAAAGTTCCTTCTAAACAGCACAAAGGCTGATTAATTGATAACCACCATTTCCTCAAAGATAGTATATTTTCAGGGAGCATTTACAGAGTGATATTTGCATCAAAACTCACTTTTGTAGTACTGAGTTATGTCTTCCAGAATAAGAGTGTCCAGTTTTGAAGAACAGCAGAAATGTTATTAGAATTGCATGTTGTGTAATGGAGGCAAGGCTTACTATTTTGTCGTGCACAGTTTCTATAGAATTAGGATAGAATTAGGTAAATACCAGTTATCATCTCGATGACTGGACAAGTCACTGTGTCATCCACATGTTGAAATCAAACACACTACTTTTCTGGTCTGAATTAATTAGATCTGGAGATGGTAACATTTGTGAGTTTGGAAAGCATTGCAAAAAATAATGAACCATGTTTTAGAAAATGAAATTTTATTTTGGCCTTACATTAGACAGAAATTGGGAATATCCATTTGGATAAGTTCATCAGGAAATCTCTAGTGGTAGTTTTCTCTTCCCTACAAGGGACCACCTTTAGTCAGCTCATCTAGCAAGCAGACGACCAGTTACGTCATGGAACAGGGGTCACAGTGTCTCTTCATAGGCAAAACTTGTGAAATACTCAAAATACCGGATGGTGCTGACATGAAGCTTACATATTTACACTTAGCATCTTTTTAGGAATGCACTTTAAAAAGTAGCTGTGAAAACGAGGTTATTTAGCAGTATTATTTCTAGGGACAAATATAATTCAGCAAACATTCAGCAAACGTTTTTAAATCTGGCAACTAGTCTACTCAGAGAGGGATCTCTCTTTACTTGAGAGGGTATCCCTAGGTGGTGAGTAAAGAGGGATGCTTGGTTTGCTCTCGTATCTCTAAACACATCAGATAACTATGCCCACCAGCCTACTTGGACACAGCAGTGGGTTTGACCATCTGCTCCCAAATATGACTACAACTCTGCAGCTCCTCAGTTTTGGCACTGGAATTCATGAGAAAAAGCAAGGGGTACTAAGAAACACTGGGTTCAGACAGGTGCCTTGGAAATTTACCCTTGGTAACGTGTTGTTGTAACAGTGATATGCATTCATTTCCACAGCGCTACTAAAGTGCATAATTTGTGTTGGCGTGGGAGGGCAGAAGATTGTCACTTCTGGTTAGTATTGCTTTCTGTAGAAACTACTGTTCATATACTGTGTACTGTAGACCAAAAGGTAACAGAAAAGCTTTGCTTAACACAAAATAAATACACCCCACTGCATGATGCCACATATCACAGAAATGATTGTGTAGGAGTCAAAATTTCATTCCGTTACTTTCTAGAAAAGGGCTAAGAGGACACAAGGCACATCTACAACCCCTCCTACATTCATCTAGTTAATAAAGAACCCTTTCTCTCAGAGAAAGAGGTGGGGGTGAGCAACACTGAGGAAACTGCTGCTTTAATCCTAGACTCGTCAGTCACTTCTTGTGTATTCTGGACAAACCCTGAGCAGGATGACAGGGACGGCAAGCAGGATAAACCCCCCATAATCCAAGAGGAAGAAGTTAATGACCTGCTACGCCATCTGGATGCTCACAAGTCTATGGGGCCGGATGGGATCCACCCAAAGGTACCGAGGGAGCTGGCGGAGGAGCTTGCCAAGCGGGGGGGGAGAAAAAAAAAAAAAAGCCACTCTCCATCATTTATCAGCAGTTCTAGTTAACTGGGCAGGTCCTGGATAACTGGAGGCTCACCAATGTGACGCCCATCTACAAGAAGCGCCGGAAGGAGGATCTGGGGAACTACAGGCCGGTCAGCCTGACCTTGGTGCCAGGGAAGATTATGGAGCGGTCCATCTTGAGATGACTCACAAGCTATGTCCAGGACAACCAGGGGATCAGGCCCAGCCAGCACGGGTTCGTGGAAGGCAGGTCCTGCTTGACTAACCGGATCTCCTTCTATGTCCAGGTGACCCGCC
>NW_009196841.1:9872-25261 GCF_000690835.1 Fulmarus glacialis | reverse complement strand
AATGATTCTATGATTCTATGATTCAGATGAAGAGAAAAACACTCTGACAGCCTTCAGGCTTAGGGACTGTAAGTATGCTCAACCACAGTGTAAAACCAATTTTTTTTCACACAGACAACCTTTGTGAATATCTAGCAGTGCTGCTAACTCGATCTCCAGCTAAGAAACCAGATACTGGTTTATCTAAATAATTATATATGTATCTATAAATACACACACACACATAAATATGTACATATATTTACAATGTGGATGTGCACACATATCATGTATCTCCTATTTTATCTTTGTTTTAATCCCCTGGGCACCACGGTCAAAGAGAAATGTGCTGTGGCCTTAAAAGAAAAAGAAGCAGGAGGGATATAACAGCATGAGCAGATACTTTAAGGAGAGAAAACAACAGCTCCTCTCCCTGGAGGCTGCTGTGGGAAGGCTGGCATATGCCAGCTCTGGCCCAAGGACAGCCGAGGGACCTGGTGTTGCCAGGTGCGTCTGTGGTATACGATGATTTTTTGGTGTCTAAGCGTGTAGAGAGCTGCTTTACTCCATGCCTGGCTCCACTCCACCCACAACAACAGCACTGAAGTTCCATGGCCACTTTGTTTTCCTCGCCCTTTTTCTCCTCGTTGTCAGATCTTTCCTCTCTAAGACAAAGTTTAGCAAGAGAAGTATTTTAAAAATGACATTATTGTAACAAAAAAATACTCATAACAAGCTAATAACTAAACTATTCCTTATTCTTTTAAATGTGGGCTAGGGTCTAAATCATCACACTTTTTCTGTAGGCACTTCCAATGCCATTTTCTACCATTTTTTGGAGAATAAAAGGAGTGACAGTAGTATATCTAAACTCCTACCTCAGTTTAAATCACTTAAATTCACAACAGTTAAAATAGGACCCACTGTCAGAGAACAGTATGCTGTACTTACCACGTTTAAAAAACAAATTACTCGAGAGATCAGTAAAATTGTCTTTCTTAGCAGGACGGGGAGATTTTCAGAAACAGCAATAGACTGGTCTCAGCCACCATCATCTCTCAGCAATTCTCAGACTCTTCCCTTACCATAGTGCTGCACATATCTAAGTGAATCTATTACATACACACTGTTCATGTTGCACATAAATCAATAAATCAGCAACAAGAAAATTAATCCTTTCCTGAAAATATTGAATTTACTGAGGATAGACAGAAAGGCAATGCAGAACTGCGCAACAGGTCCAGTGCTCCTTGGTATGTGCATCTCGGTACCTGGGATTAAGCATGTCAGTAATCAAATCCATCACCTCCAGGAAATGCCAGCATAGGGGAAGGGCACGTCACCTTCCCTCCAGGATGGAAAGACATCAAATACCCAATCTCATAATATATGTTTGGATGCTGCTGACTGTAACGAGTATAGAGCTTTCCTTCTGTAAACAAATTAATGCTTATTTGCTTGAGAAATCTGTATATTCTGGACTAGTAACAATAGAATTTTTTGCTTGATCTGCTCTGGAGGGTTTTGGCATGTGCAACGAGCCTTAAAGGTCCTTCCATGTTCCTGTTCATTTGAAGCCAGTATTACATGTCTCAAGATTTTCTCATAGACTTCTCAATCCTTAAATGACCTTCTGTATGCTCTCAAACATATTTTCATCAGCACCTGGATGAGTACCATCTTGTGGTCTTTAAATAAATCCCATCAAATATATAGTGTTTCCTTGTAAGAACATAATATTGGCTGAAAACAAGCTGTCCAAACCACCATGGTCTAATACGCTTCCTTACCTTTGTGGGGTCTTATCCTTAGCAATAGTTCTGGCAATGCAGTAGTTCCCTTTTGATCGGAGGCAGGTAAGGCTTTCTACATCGCTTTTCTTCCAAACTGACATATCCGGAACTTAGTACTCTAAAGCACGATGATCAAGTAACCCTGAGGATTTGCACATAACCATCAAATCCCTCCCCAGTTTGTTTTCAATTTGCAAACCACAGGTTTGTAGCTGAAAAAATAATCTCTTTATTCATATGTGTTTCACAGGCCCCTTTTGGCAATGTTAATAAATGGCTTATGGTAGGTTTCAGCTATCAGTAAAATAGCCGTGCATTAAAGGGGTACAAAAAAAGAGATGAAACTTCTTACACCAGTGAACTAAAGACAAAATGTCCTCCTTTCTATGAATTTATTGGTATTAATATTTTGATAGCACTGCAGCTAGATACGCTTTCTAGTTCTGAAAAATAAGCAAGAATACATGTACTCACTAGAATACATGTACTCACAAGAATACATGTACTCACAAGAATACATGAGGAACTCACTATGTTGGCTCTTCTCCTCACATTTCTAGTTACACAAGCAGGGTTGTTTTTAAAAGCAAAATCTCCCCCTTACTCTTTTCCTCTTTTCATTCCTCTGCTTAATATTCCCTGTCCTCAGCCTATCACTCTCCCATCCTTGTTTTGGTTCATCCCTCTCCCCTGCAAAATGCATCTGTTGGGTCTTTTAAATGTGAGGTTGAGGCTTTCTGGTGAGACATGCCTTCACTGTTGATAATCTGAACTAAAACCCGTGCTAAGGTCAATGATTTTAGGGCAGTGGGGAAGGCAGTTCTCACCATGTTGCCTGTATGAGGGGTGAGATCAGGTTTCCTGGATCGCCCTGTCAGAGCAACAGGGTAAAACTTGAGAGGTTTGGGTTCAAACTGCCAGATTCCTCTGCATTTATAATTTTGTTGGAGATTTTCCCAGCTTCAGTACAGCGATACAGGTATTTCCAGAGTTACATGGGAAGCGCCTAGGCACGACTCTGCAGAACAGAGACTACAAATTCAGAGCTTATTATGCAAAACCGGGATGCTGTTCACCTATTACTTAAAAATGTGGTCTATCTACTGTCACTTGGGTTAGGTGGGATATAAAGCACTAACAAACTGCTAAGTTGCACCTGTGAAGGTCATTGTAAAAGTACCCAGCATAAAGAGGATAAGAGAGAAAAATCAATCACCTTAAATCCGCAGCACATTTTAGTAACGTTTCCCTTGATTTCTCAGCCATTAGCTGGAAAGATCCTACATTACTGCTCCTTCTTCTACCTGCAAGACATTTATTTTTGTACACCCTTCCCTTCCCAGCTCTGTATTCACAGGTGCAGCTCAGAGCAAGCCTTTCCGTGCCTCATGAACATGGTCTGTCCTGGCAGTGATTAGCTGATCGATGGGCTGTACCTGGCACATTTTGCAGAAGGGCTGCAGAACTTCACCATTCCCTTTTCAGCAAGGTCCAAATCCCGCAGCAGCAGCCTGGCACCACAGACTGCCCCTGTCTCAGGAGACCTAGTGGTCTGTGACTTCCAGTAGCCTTGGATGAGCTGGGTATGGCAAGGAGCTATAAACAGGGAATAAAACTTTGCTGTGGTTTAATTAGAACTGCAAAATCTACAGGCAACTACAAGGAAAAAGTCTGCATCCCTCATAGCCAGAGAAAGAACTGTTGCTTCTGTTGGCCAAGTAGCTGAATTTAAGAACTCCATTTGTAATGCAATTAATCACAGAAAGAACTCCAGTTAAAATATCCACTTTTTGTCATCTCGTTTGTAAGAGGTATTGATGGATGCTACATGGTCATACCTACATATGTCAAAGTAAATGCTTGGGGTAATTATTGATGATTTCAAAATAGTCTTAGTTACTGATAGATGCAATACACCATCTTTTCCTTAGGGTTGTATACCATTTCCCGTAGAAAAAGGAATTCTAATACCTGTTTTCTCATAACAAATGTATTGGAAATCTAGTATTTAATATAACCACAATCTACATGTTTGCTATGTGGTTTATACTTAAAACTGTGAAATATTATTTATGTACATGGACTAGCCTTTCCAAAAACATGTCTGTTAAACTTTGTACTTAATTTCTGTATGAAGAAATAAGTCTTCAGTAACATTTTGGGGAATCAATGTTGTATTAGTTACACATACGTACAGTCTGATGTCCTCTCTCATGTTCAGAGACAGAAGTTTCCAAAAGAAAGCCTACAGTTCAAAGGCTTATGGAATTTTTTGTTACATATGTTTTTCTTGTTTGGTGTATTTGAAGATCTTTTCAAGCACCATTTCACCATGATAGGTCAAATGCTTTACAGTTTGCTGATATATTACTGTACTTAAAAAGACTTTTGTTCTAAGAAAAACACTTAAAGGTTCTACACAGGCATGAAGGTTAAAGAGGATTTTTTTTTTTTTAAATGAAAACTTGGCAAAAAATGGAATACTTTGGGAAGAGTATAAAGAAAAAGAAGTGACTAGACTTCTGAAAAAAGTTTATGTCATAAAGAAAGAACCTATCTTCTAAGTGGGAACTATGAAAGTGGAAAAACTGCAAGAGCCCATAGGAAAATACTGAGATCAAACACACTGGGGCAATTTTTCATCATAATGCTAATGGTAGGAATTATCTATGCTCTTCCTGCTAGTGGTGATGAAATCTGTGTAATTTTTCCTGCTCTGAGCACAAGTGCTGTTGAGCATAAACAGACACATGTTGAATCATGTTGATTTCTTTAATTGAATCAGCTTTATACTCAGGGGATTTAGTGGCAAATCTGTAAATCTTTCTGGCAGTTCTCCCCCTCATTTGGGGAATGACTGAAAGCCTAGCTCCTAGTCAAATCAATGGTAACTTTCTCATTCACTCCAAAGGACCTACAAGAAAAAGCGGTTCTGGTAGCTTGGAAAAATGGACCAAATAAGTACATACTTCAAGGCCCAAAACAGATTTATTTTTTGTTTTAAATTAGTCATATTTCACAGTAAGTAAAGAACGAACAGATGAGATCTTCAAAGCAAAACAAATAATGGTTAAATGATACCCTGCGTCTTTCCAATGGTACAAAAGCAATGCAAATGTTACAAGATAGTAAAAACAGTGGAGATCTTAATACATTCATCCAGCTATTTTGCGTTGTAGTTCCAGGCACTTGCCTTTTTGCATCATGCAGCTTTTGGCCAAAGCAAGGGACGGGAAGGGAAGAAGGGGAATGACACACTATCTAAGTGTAAACAAAAGGTTCCATGTAAATTAATCGAGATCCTGGTATGTTAAGTTCTGTCCCAACCTGGAAATAAGTGTTGACAACAAATAGTGTTGAGCACATAATTTAATGAATACTGCTTTCAGTGGCAAAGCCAGTCATTCATGCAAAGTGCAGTGGGGTCACATTGCAGACCGGACTGGAGAACTGGTCTAGGTGACTTTTTGCAAAGTTATTTTAAACTCAGGTCAGATCTCCAATCCAGGTCACCAAGTGACCCACACATACCAGCACAGGGATGTGGAGCTGTCTCAGGACAACTGACAGCTGCCAGAAAAAATGCTTACCAAATGACTTTGCAAGGCTTCTTATTTAATATATGTCTGCCAATGAAATCCCAAAGAAGGAGAGAGGAAGAATTTTTAAGAGGGTGAGGTGGGTAACCTGCAAGTTTTCTTCTCTTTGGGTGACAGTGATTCTTATGGCTTGTACGAAGTCTTTTATGGCATTTCATCCCCAAGAACTGCAATGGCTAAACTGCCACCTCCACTTTGACTTGAACACAGCAGCAACAGGAGGATGATTTGTAAACAGATTTGGTAGACAGTTTGGAGTTACAGATAGAACGGAAAAAGGAAATAAAAACCTAATTTCTTCAATAAGGTCTGAAAGGAGTTTTTCAACAATCCCTGCAGCAGAAGAGCATAGTAACAAAAAGTGGGCCAACTAGAAACTGTACTCGTTCAGCTTGGACCTAAAAGTGACACGTGCTAAGCTAAGGGATAAGACGCTGACCTCTTTAATCAGAGTTATGGATCCTGTTGCTTCTGGCATATATTTCACTAGCCATTTTCTGAGAGTAGAGTTCAAAAGCAACACTCACTTCCTTCAACAGACACCCAGAAAGACTAAATTACTATCAGTACAATGAAAATGATAGTTTTCTTCAAAAGAAAATGATACTGCTTCTCTTGCTGCCTCCCAGCATGTGGTTTGTTGCAGCACTGCTGGCTAAAAGGTATTTATTAAAAGAGAAATAAAAAGCAGAACACGAAAAACCACTTCATGTCAAAAGGAAATGTTAACAGTGAATCCTATACAGTCATGCCGATGTCAGACTGGGGGAACCCGAGTGGATCACCCTGCCCTGAGGCAGGTGCACATATTCCTCACCCGCCCTGTGGCAAGCTACACTGCACAACTCAGCAGATAGACCCAGAACTAGTGTTGGCTTGGGATTACTGGAAGCACTATAGCCACGCAGCTTGAGAGTCAGTTTTTTTCCGGCTCAAATGCTACTTTCATGATGCTTTTCGTACTGCAGTGGGAGTAGGGGGGTACAGCTCTACAATAAACAATGAAACCCCCAAAACCTAAGCAAATGATAGCCTGGTCAGTTTTTCTAGTATTAGCCAGTGACTAGAATCCATGAACATGCAAGAACTGACTAATTATTAAGAAAAATACAAGGGTTTTTTATATGCCGATAGCAGGAAATGCAGGATATTTTGAAAAGCGAGGTATACATTTGCACTAAGGTCTTAGAAGAGGAAGAAGAAGTTTACCAGAAGTTTTCTACCCAGCACTACTCTGGAGTTTCCTGTCACTACACACTTCTTTTTTCTTTGTTTTCAAAAGTACTCTTGACCCATTGTAGGCTACCTCTCCCCACTGCCATGCAAAAACACAGCCTAATGATGGAAATCTAAAACTCATCTGTCACTAAAAGAAAACAAGACATGATACTTCTGAGGGAAAAGCAGAAGCAAATTTCTTTCTTTTTTTTCTAATTTCCTTCAAAGGCAATGGTTACAAAATAGAATTTTAAGTTACTAAACTCGCTTATTCCTTTTGTTAAACAATTCAAAATGACAGACAGTGAGAGCGTGTGTAATATGAGTTTAGAGGTGTCATTTATCACACTTCAGTTTGGGTCAAGGTTGCCTTCTATAATGACTATGATAGACATAAACTTGATCTCTCATAACTAAGGGGTAATAAAATACTGAGAAACAAGTTATGAGATTGTGCAAACATTATAAAATTTTTTACCAAGAATCTGATTCCAAGAAAATTTCTAAAAAGGGAAGGGGGAAGGGAGGCAGACGGTCCTACAGTGATTCACACCTTGATTTCATGGCTCATTCACTTCTGTATCAATAGTGTCCACACGAAAGATGCACTATTATTTCACATAATGGAGGGGGCAGCTAAATGATTGGCTTCATTGCACACTGCAGCTACACTGACATTTGTAAAAACGTCAAAATCCAAAGGGATAAATAATTCACAGCTTTGCTGAAAGATAGCATTAAAGGGTTTTGATAGGTTGATAAAGAAGAATGCAGCTGTAAAAGTCTGGCACGTCCAAGCTGCAGGGAATTTGTAGAAGCTTACTGTGTCCTCACTGTTCAAGAGAACTGTTAAAGTAAAACCCCCTAAACATTCAACTGCAAATGATCCTATGATAAAGCTTAGGAAGATAAAAAAATTAACAAAAAAATAGTTAAATGGGTGTGTAAAGGAAGCTTCAGGAAGGCGTTGAGAGAGGGGGATGGCTTGTATTTTTCTAATTATTTCTTTAAACACATTCTTAAATGGGAAAGAGAATTATAACTTACAGTTCCTGTCTCTGTGGTTTGACAAATCGACAATTTGTCTATTGTAAAAGTAATGATATGTTTCATTTATTTTCACTTGTGCCTTTAATAGAATATTTTACTCTCAAAATTGCAAGTACAGCTGAAAAGCTTCTTTGAGATGGCAGCAATCTGTGCATTACAGAAACATCTGTGATGCCTAATTCTGTTAACAATGAATGTAATGGCTTTATTTGTTTCTCATGGTATCCTCTGCATTCCAAACACTTAGGGATACTCACTCAAATAGACATTTAGCTGATTTTAACCCTGGATGCCTCTTGTCCTGTCCACATACCCTCCAGTCAGAGATGGGATGCATTTCAAAACCAATCTTAATCAGATAGATGGACAATTGTTGAAGAATAAAAAAAGTGGTCAACCTTATCCAAAATACAAATTTTCCCCTTTAAGGCCTTCACTGCCTAAAATGACAGTAGGACTAAACAATAACCCACTCTCCCACATGTTGATATGGCATATACCGCCTGAAAAGACCTGGATTAAGGATTGTCAAGCCCAGTGCCCCATGTTGCAGAGAGTTATGAGCACTCCCTTTGCTAACAGGTCCTTCTTCACGCCATTAAGAACATTTCTAGACTTGCTGTTCCTTTTTGTAGATTTTTAGGCCCTGAAAGCTTGTTTGCATCTATGGCAGGTACTGTGAGCCCAATCAGAAATCTTGTGGTGTGGGTTATTTTCAAAATGTGTCCAATTTGTTTATTTTCCATTTTTTCCATTTTTTTCTGGCACAGAGAGGTCATAAATGGGTTGCAGACATGCCCTTTTCTCTTGAGCAAGCCCTGAGTTCTCCCTCCATTCCTTCAGTATTGGCCTTTCAAGGGTTCTTCTAATCCCCCATCCTAATTTTATCTTGGGCTTCCCCAAAGCTCCACTCTCCTATCTCTCTGACCTTCTGAGGGGATCGAGTGCTCCCTCAGTAAGTTTGCAGACGACACCAAGTTGGGCGGGAGTGTCGATCTGCTCGAGGGTAGGAAGGCTCTGCAGAGAGACCTGGACAGGCTGCATCAATGGGCTAAGGCCAACTGTATGAAGTTCAACAAGGCCAAGTGCCAGGTCCTGCACTTGGGTCACAACAACCCCATGCAACGCTACAGGCTTGGGGAAGAGTGGCTGGGAAGCTGCCCAGAGGAAAAGGACCTGGTGGTGCTGGTTGACAGCCAGCTGAACATGAGCCGGCAGTGTGCCCAGGTGGCCAAGAAGGCCAATGGCATCCTGGGCTGTATCAGAAAGTGTGGCCAGTAGGAGTAGGGAGGTGATCGTGGCCCTGTACTCGGCCCTGGTGAGGCCGCACCTCGAATAGTGTGTTCAGTATTGGGCCCCTCACTACAAGAAGGACATTGAGGTGCTGGAGCATGTCCAGAGAAGGGCAACGAAGCTGGTGAAGGGTCTAGAGAACAAGTCTTATTAGAAGCAGCTGAGGGAACTGGGGCTGTTTAGCCTGGAGAAGAGGAGGCTGAGGGGAGACCTCATCGCGCTCTACAACTGCCTGAAAGGAGTTGGGTGAGTGGTCTCTTCTGCCAAGTAATAAGCGATAGGACGAGAGGAAATGGCCTCAAGTTGCACCAAAGGAGGTTTAGACTGGACATTAGGAAAAACTTCTTCACTGAAAGAGTGGTCAGGCCTTGGAACAGGCTGCCCAGGGAAGTGGTTGAGTCACCATCCCTGGAAGTATTTAAAAGACGTGTAGATGAGGCGCTTAGGAACATGGTTTAGTGGGCATGGTAGTGTTGGGTTGACGGTTGGACTTGATGATCTTAGAGGTCTTTTCCAACCTTAATGATTATATGATTCTATGATTCTATGATTCACAGCCACTGTATTGTTTGGAAGTTCATCTACTGTCTCTGGACTGCAGAGTCACAAATCTACCCTTTTATTCCAGACCTAACCCTCTTCCAAACTAAACTCTCAGCGTGTCTCTTTGACCTCCTGTGGATAACTGTCAAATTAAGCTCAAAATGGTTACATCTTCTTCCTGAGGCATTTCTGCTATTTTCTTACTCAATTGCTGTGGACAATGGTATCTTATGTATTCATATCACAAAGATGTCATCTTTAACTTGGATTGCTCCTTGTTTTTAAATGTCAAGAATATGCCTAAGGTTTTTCAGACTCCTGCTGCACTGCACCTCCAAATGTGCCCTTCCACACCTTCACACAACTAAAATTTTTGTCCAGGTGATCATCTAATGTCTTTATTATTGCAACTTTCTTTTGGTTGGAATTGACAAAAGGAACCTCAGTGTGTTGGTATGTTCAAAATACTGCTGCTTGCAAAGATCATTTCCCTGGCTCACTGAGTGAAACAAGCAATACTTCGCCTTGCAGCATAGCCTCTCCCTCTGCTACTGCTACGTTAAGTGACTTTTTGTAGCTGTTCACAACTTTTCCTTGCCCTATTTAACTATTGTCTCTCATTCAGCTTCAAGAGGTTGAACCCCACCTCCAGGTCATGATTACTTCCTTCATAATTCCTGTGGTGAATTTTTAAACAAGCAGCTTCAGGCTTATGCCCAGGATCCTCTTTATGCTTGAGAAAAGTTTCTAGTAAAATGCACAAAACTATCTTATAGTCTTTCAAACAATTCCTGCGAGTGCCCTTTCTCTGACAGAAGCTGGGTAACACTTAGCCCATTGGTCCATCCAATCAATTAGCTGCTATTTTTAACTGTGTCACCTCCTTGTTGCGTTTTGCTCCCCATCTCCCGTGTAGACCAGATGGCAAGCTGGCCAGAGACCAAATTTGTGCATTGCATCTTTATGGAGGGCTCAGCAGAGAGAAATCTCACCTCGTGTAGGCCCCCGGAAGCTGTGGTAACACAAACCTATGAAATGTTAGTTCTAACATACAACATAACAATGTTGACCATAAACTCTTCTAAGTGAAAACCAGTGTGTTTTAATACTTCTAAGATCTTTCTTACAGGACTGAATTTTCTCACTGGAAACCGTATCACGTTTGGCCTAAGTAGAATAGGGTGGCATTCAGATCACCTGACATTAGACATCTCCAACACAGACATCTGCATTAATTGCCTCAGCTTCCTCTACTGTGGACACTAGAAGAAGAAACACTTCTGGGCACAACTCATCCTAAATAGACATCTACGGCAGATGTGAGTCATGGCCTCATTGTGCTTATTTCCTCCTATAGGTTATGAAGACGGCCGGAGCAGCAGTGCATAAGCACATACGCACCGTGCAAATATCTAAAGTTAGGTGATGTTAATCCCAGTCCTGTTACAATAACTGGAGGCACAAGGCAGCGTACTTTTGTCAGAACGTTTCAAGTTGTGTCTTTCTTTAATTAAGGTGTTCTAAGCACAAAACTCATACCGAGGACTTACATGCAGGGAAAGTTTGTCTTGTCAGACATGGCAAAAGGAACAAAATAATTATTTTCTGTTCCACAAAAGAAATAGCAGCTGCTCATTTCTGATACTAGAATATACACTGATCTATAGTTTCAACTGGCATGAGAACAATGAGAGCTTAAGTCTTGCATTTTCCTTAATCTTTATTTAGTTTTAATTCATTTTAAAGTTTAATCACCACCATCCCCTTTGCCAGGTTTCTTGTACTTGACCTGAAACTAACCTTTAGACAAATGTAAAAGCAAAGGGAGCTCTGAAACACTATCTGTATGTTCTTTTGTCTTGGGAAATGTAAATTAGGGCACTGGGTGAATAACACTGCTTGGCTTTGTGTCATGAAATGTAATTGTGGGGATATGGCAGGGTCAAGATTTATGAAGCTATCAGGACTAGGGTGGGCAGGGTGCCAGCTTACACCTGCAGCACTGTTTTTACTGCTTTCCAGACAAGTAACTGTGGAGTAAGGAACACTGGTTTCTGAGCTGACATTATTTAACAGAACAGCAGGCACCCCTCTGAGATGGGCAGAAAATGTACAGACTGGGGAAGAAACAATGAAAATAAAAGACACAAGAACTGCAAACTTGAATACCTTAGAATTTATACAGTTTATATAGAAAATATCTTTGAATAAGAACAAAGATAATAGAAATAAGAAATAATCCGAGGAACTCAACAAAAAAAAAAAAAGTAACTATTTAGACATGAACAAGAGGGAAGGAGGAATTGTGGTAAGGAAATTAAATAAAGGAAGTAAAGGGTTTTTACACAGGGACATGTCTCAATAACAGTTTATTTTTAACCCAAGGGGCTAACCCAAAAAACTACAGTGCCTTTTTACTGCTATCTAATGTGGTCTGTTAAAAAAACAAAACAAAACAAAACAAAAAAGAACAAACAACAAATAAATAGAAGCATCAGCATATGTAGGTATCTCTGCCTCAGTGTCCAGGTTTCTATTGTTGCCCATCATACTATTTTCCTTCCTACTTATTCACAGCTCACTGGCCAGATCACACAACCACCAACTGCTGAGACTGCTGGGGAAAGCAGAGTAACCTTCATATGAGTCAGATGCACGAAATGAAGGAATACAGAGAAAAGATTCAGCATTTCTTGTGTATGCTCTGCATTACCCTTCTGGTTATTAAATGTAGTTAACGTTAATGTGGCAGAAATTTGACAAGCCATTTGCAACAAATAACTTACGTATGGTAAGTAGTCCTTTTGTACTGAGGCAGTATCTGAGTAGTCCTAATTTACTTGAAGGTATTCAGTGTACAAATTTATATATCTTTGTACTACTTCTCTGTTGATTGGGCACAAATATTCAACATTTCACTGAACACACGTGTCAGATCAAATAGAATTATTTCTAGTTTTCACTTTATGAGCATACATTCATATTTCACATGTTAATTTAAATTGCAGTCTTTAAAGTGCTAGAGTCTTTTTCCTCAATCACAGAACACAAAAGCAACTGTGCACATGGTCAAAGAAACCATTAAAAAATCCACCAAAAGTGGTGTATCTTTTTTCTTGGACTCATATAATTATTTAAATAACTTTTTTCAATAGTGTAAATTTGTATATTAGGAAAGTTAGGTAAACAAGAGAAATGAGAATGTTGTCTATTTTGTACTGTTTAAACCTGTAACAGGGAGGAATAAGGACTCTTAAATCCAAAGTGAACAAGGATTTACAATAACTTATTACAATCACACAACTGTGCCTCTGCTTATGTGCTCACACCATGTGGATATGCTAGATCCTCTTCTGTTTAAGACGTAGGGAATCCCAACCCGTCTTTCCACTTTATCAAACACACTCTTGTTCCTAACAGACAGCTGTCAAACACACAAAGGGCTGGCTACTCAGCTAGAACAATTTAATACAATTAATTTCAAAGTCTATGGGATTTTCAGGTACGAAGATTTTGGTACTGCCCCGTATCTATTCCATATTTTGAACTTCTGTTGAATCTTGGTCCAAAGCCTTTTTTGTCTTTACAGAATCCCTAACTCCACCCATGAGTTCTCCTAAGGATTCAGTATATTCTTAGTTCTCTCTATCTGGGTTTGTAGTTTTTTTGTTACATGTTTAACTTGGCTTCCAAACGATAATGTTAGCATTCATTAGCAAGATCTTCTACACTCTCGGCCATTCAAGTGCAGATTTTTAATAAAATCTAAACAGGAAGACAGATAGCACAGAAACGGTCATTAAAATGTTTCCATTTGAAATAAAATGATCTATTTAATGCGTTAGTTCTATCTGGCAAGGATGAGGTTTCTGTTGGCATGCAGAAAATTCAGTGTGCCAGTCTTGGCATTGCATTTCTCTTTGGAAGCCTCCACTGCAGTAAAGTGTACTACAAGAAGCTAAATAATTGGATGCAAATCATCTCATTATTTATGTTTTTAAAAAATCAGAGGTCTACCCCTGCACAATACTCAGAAAGAGACATAAAGGATTTAGGAGGGAAGTATATGTATTAAGTCTGGACTTCAAGATAAATAGGAGAGCGTACTAAACTCTGGCAACTGGGTTACTGCTATACATTTTCATTGCTGGCAGCACTAACCAGACAATAGGTGTGGAAATAACAATTAAGTTGAAAAGCCTGACTATTTACCACGTCAGTATATGAACTTCTGTCTTTTTCCTGCTGCTTATATCTAAATGTAAGACGAATACAAGAACATTTTACACCTAATGCTTGACAGATCCTATTACGATTCCTTCCTCCTCTTACTGTGCTTCTTAACGGTGCATACAGCAGAAAAGGGCAAGGAATTAATGAGAATGCCAAAGAGCTGGGTTACACAGTATGTAGAAAGCACTTCAGCTACATTATTTGCACAATTTCTGTAGGGAGTTGTGAAATAGAGGTCTTAAATTTAACATGTCTGGCCTACTTCCACCTGGATTCAGTTCAAACCCGTTGCCTGCAGCTTGCTGAATACAGAGTGGGAAATCAGTCATTATATTAAGAACTGATGGCAAATTATTCCAATTCACATTTTTCAGCTGGTATGTTTTTTAACCTGGAGCAACACCAAATTGAAAAATTCTGCAATTCTGCAAGCTGGACATAAAAGCTGTGTTATGGACTAAATACATTTCCAGTTCTATGAAGTCAACAAGGGGATTTTTCTTCAGCGTTTCTCCAGTTGCTATGCTACCCGCTGAAGTTACAAGGTGTACTATATCATCAGCTCTCATCCTGGTCTTTTTCCCCCTGCTACCAGTCAGTGTCAAAGCTGCTCAGCTGCTGTGATCTACGGTTTAGCACTGACCCAATTTCGATACATTTATAAATGCCTGATGTAGACTTAACGGCTATTTGCTGCGAAGATAAAAATGTACCTCTGAAATTAACCTGCTGCACTTTCTGATTTGAAGCATGGATTTTGGTTCTATGACATCGCCAGGAGTTGTATACCTTTCTGTTCTCTATCAAAAATTGAATGGTTACCCAAATACCTTTCAATAACTCATAGAGACATTATCCTACTCTATAAAGCACTGATACACATACGTCACTTAATTTTTTGAGGAAACTCTGACAATTTCTACTGCTTATGGATATGAATGAAAATTTTACTGCCAGGAGTCTCATATAGTATAGAAAGGAAATCTGCCAACCTTGAACTCTGCTACTGATATCATTTTAACCTGAGGACCCTAGTGGCCATATAATACTAGATGTGTTGAAATGTGTATTGATTTTGTGATGTTGAAAAATGTAAATTTACAAGTAACAGGAGAATATTTCAATCATGTCACAAGACAACAGGTCTAAAATAAGTTTCCAGTGTATCATAACTTGAACTTGATACAGAAAAACCTTGATACAAAAAAAATATCTAATTGATGGTTATTTTTCTTATTTTTAATCAATGCAGTTTGAACAAGATACAACTTTCATTCCTGTAACAATTTAGTGCATACCCTATACTATTCCCATAAAAGTATTTCTACATTTAGTGGTAGTATAAAGGGAATAGAGATTTAAATTGAGCTTATCTTTTACAGGAAGTGCTACTGGGACAAACACATTCCTGGGATAGTGCCCCTCGAATCAAATTAATTTTGCCTGGATGGTTTTATGAGATCTTCAAATACTATGGCTAGCTGACCAAGCTAGTAGTTTGTTTCAGTACCTTTTCTTATTTGTATTTCTGTAGAAGATTCATATGTTCAGAGAATTTTGGTTATAAGTAAGTATAAAAACATTGGTCAGTGTAACACTTTCTATCAGTAGATCTCAGCATGCGAAGGGAGATCTTAGCATCCATGTAGAAAATTGGGAGAGGGAAAGAAGGAAAGGAAAG
>NW_009196841.1:0-9841 GCF_000690835.1 Fulmarus glacialis | reverse complement strand
AAGAGGGAAGAAGAGTCTTCAAGATCAAAAAGTGAGCAAGTGGCAAAGTTGGAATAGAAAAGTGGATTGAAAAGTGAAAAAGAGAACTTCGGTGGGTACACAGCTTTAGCATAGCTTCATGTTGAATTGAAAGATTTTTCCAGCTATTCCATCACAAAAACCTACCGAGAGGAACTTATCAAGGAGAGAAAAGGGTCAGCATTCTTGTCATACTTCCTACAATGGCCCTTGTCTGGGATAAGCCTTCATATGTCCCAGGAACAGTGAAGCCAGTGTCTATGTTTGCATATTGAGGTACCTCTCCAGGAAAGAAAAGGCAGAGATTCGATGGTTGCATTTTAACATAAGGAAAGAGAAAAATAAGGAAAACATATCTCAGCTTGCACTTCATTGGAAATGTCTCAAAAACTGCATGGATTTCAGCACAAAAACTCTCTCTTTAGAAATTACGTGTTTCTACACATGATTTTCAACTTGAATCTGGCATGGAAAACTGAAAGTGGAAAGGTGCTTTTTCAACCATTTGTTACTTAGAGCAACAACAATGTCAGTGACACAGCATGGAAAGCTCTGCGTTTATGTCAGAGAGGTGCTGGGAACTCAAATCCAACTGCAATGCACACATCCAGATGAAGGGTTCTCAGTCAGAAAGGTAAGATTTGGTTCAGGGCCAAAACCAGAATGTTCTATTTCTAAATTTGATCCAGATGCAGCCCAAAATGATTGAAGTCTTGTGATAAAAGCTGCCATTGTGAGAAAATCACATCTGAGATGCTTTGTTAACCCAAACTTTACATTTGTGCTAGTGGGGCCAGCAGAGAAGTAGAAGTGTCTGTCAAAATCCTGCAGGGAAAGGGACCATGTCCTGGGTAAGTTAAGCTAATAATCAATACAAGAACTGGCTGCAGTTCTAACACCTCGCTCAGTCAAGCTGGACTCAGCAAGCTTCCAGTACAGCCTAGCTTTAAAGTAATTTTAAAACTATGTCTTAAGACTGTCACTAGAGCAGTCACAAGAGGAAAGAGAATCCATCACCACAAGCGCCCCCAAAACATTCTTATTCCCACAAACAGAAGATAAACCATATCCAAAATCTAGTCACACGTTTTGGTGGAGTTGCAAGTCATGAAGAAGTTATGTACGTTATGTGCTCATTTTGCACAGTGGTTTCTGCTTAGGCAGCAGGTCCAGAATCCAATCTCAGGCACAGCTATAATTCCCTCTCCATTGACTCTTGATTAGTATGATGTCAGTTAAAACTTTCACTCAATATAAAGCATTAAAAGGAACAGATAATATTAAATGTCTCTCTAAATAAGCAACTGTGATATCTCAGATTCTGTATTTGGCTAAAGCGAAACATTTTCATTATAACAACTTTTTTTGTGTGTGTTTTAAACTGAAATTAAAAAATTATACTGAAGAACTATATAAAAACTTATTGCTGGGGTGCAAAAAAACCTATAATCTTCCTTGAAACATATTTTAACTCCCATTTTCTCATGCTGATGCTACCTGTTATTGGTAAAAAATAAGAATTTGATTGAACAACATAGATTTATGAATATATTTGGCCCAGAGAGTTTGCTCTTTAGGTCTCTGTTCTGAATTATGCACATATTTATTTTGACATCCACTGATTTGCCAGTGAATTCCACTAGTAAGTGGAACTTCCACACAATGGAAGCACACACGTATGTTTTTCCAGGACAGTGTCTAAAAGAAGGTGAGACACTCTTGAGAATCTAAATTAAGACAATTTCTTGATTTTGTTATGCTCACTTCTTTCAAGTGTTCCAGACTCAACAAGTTTCTAGGATGTCTCTGGAAAAGTTAATTCTTCCACAAGTCTGTCATATTCTAGCTAAGACTTTTTGATCATATAACAATATGCCTAGAAGTTAAACCCAGAAATTAAGCTTTATTTCCAATTACAGGCATGTTTTTGTTTCTTCCACTATATAAGCATTATCAATTTCATTAACTGATTCACCTCTCTCTTTGAACTCTGGTACACAAGCTAATAAATCTGTCCCAGATACAACTGAAAATCAGTTGAATGAAAGTTTTTAGTTTTCAGAGATGTCTACTTCTTCTGTGTGCAAATCATTTGTCTCAGAAAAGTATCATTCTCAGTAATCTCCCTGGTAAGATTATATTCTAATATTTGACCCATCTTGCACCACTCTGGTAGCCTACAGGAAACAAAGTTTACTGGAAAATTTGGCCTATTATTTTGTAGGTTTTATTCTGCCAGCCAGTTAGGTTTTCAACAGGGCTGATGAAATCCCACTGTTTACAAAACCTGCCCTCAAGGTGTTTGCACAAGTTTAATGTTTGGGTTTTGGGAAGCAATTCTGCATCTCTAGTTTCTACCTCATTTTATGCTTCAGTGAACAGGCTGGAGGAACAAGAGGCCAAATTCATTCCTGAAGTAGTTCCATTTACTGAAGTTGGCTTATGATATAGCAAGGTATTTAGGAAAGAACTCACAAACAAAGTTCGTGAAATACATCCATGGAATAAATCTTTTTTTTATTTTAATATCATCTGGCAAGTTCTGTCTCAGACGTCACACTTGACCATGTACCACAAAAAGCCAAAAATCTCCTAGAAAATTATTCCCTTTTGACTGTACCTGGAGGTATGAACAGATGTTTTCATTCATTGTTCAGGTTAGAGAACATCGGCAGTACCCTGATGACTAAAATACATGTCATTTCTATCTACTTACTTTGCTTCTTACCACAACTGATAAAAGTTTTGGTCTGTTAATGTGTCTGCTTGAGCTTTTTAGAGGTTGCTGTCAGTCTGGTAAAAACATACTAAAATAATTAGTCACACCTACTGTCCAATACAAGTTTTTCTTTTGTTTTTGGCTTTAGCATAATTTTAGCACCTTATAATTTGCAGCAGACTCCATAAACAATCAAGAACAATTTATCTTCTAGAAACTAGCAATGGTCTCTGGCTCTTTTGATCCAACTGATATTGTAAATACAGTCAGCAAGCACTGTGCTAAGTTTTGGATTTTCAGATAAATATTTCACAGTTCACAGCAATATTTCACCTATGGAACTAATAGCAACTGGTAAACTTGGAACAGGAAACTTGCTAGATGACTTATCAAAAGCATATATCTTGGCACTGCAGTTTTCAGAATGAAGTTTTGAGTGCCTGAAGCTGTGAAAAACTTTGAAAAGCAACATGCCCTGACATTTCATTCAGTCTTTCATCTTTCTTAGGTATAAAATAATACTTAATTTTCTCTTTGCTTTTAATATCACATGATCTATACCCACATTAAGTGTATTATTTCTCTTTCTAATACACATGGAGTTAACCCAGAATTTGCATTCTGTTGTTCTTTTGTTATATTCAGTCTGGATGTTATAAAACGTCTTTTACACTGTACCCTCTCCTTACTGATGAAAGCCACATAAGTCTTTAAACTGATCACTATAATCAAAGATCACCAAGACGTAAGGATTTACTGCCAAACCTCACCTAAAAAAATGACAGACTGAGCTTCCAGTTATCAAAATGCTGGATAACTTTGGTAACTTTGTTTATTCTCCTAAATACAACGTTGTATTAAAGTATGGTTTTGTCATAAAAACTATCAGCTGTCATTGATCTCCAATTAAACTGTAACAATTTTAAAGCAATGATCAGCTTTATGTTTTGCTCTTTCAGAATACGTAACTGCAAGATGGATGACTGATAACTGAGGCGTACATGTTACCGCAAGGCAACAATCAAGAGGTTGAAGGGAAAGTATAACAAGTATTTTTTGGCAAGGTACTATACAAGCAATTATGGTATAATAATTACCTGTGCTTAAAAGTTGGTTTTTATTTGTATTTTAAATATTGTAGGCTTACACCATCCTTGTAGAACAGAAGAAAGTGGGCAATTAGATAATGCAGCATAAGTTTGCCAGAGGTAACAATCTATAACGATCTAGTGTGTTTGTACTTTGAGCTGAACTTCTGGCAATGGTTATCACTGACCTCACTTTAGTAACACCTATGGAAATCGGGGAGGTACCTTTGCTGCCTGGAGGTATTTCATCGGGAATCAATGGACCTCATTATCTCTACAACAAGTAATCCCATACATACATTGTGGTAGCACTTACTCTCTCTTTTTCCCTCCCATATTTTCAACATTTGTATGAATCCTACTATGGCAGACCGAGAGTTTTTGAAGATATAATGAATATACATTCACTATGCCTCTGGAGAGAAGAAAATAGCATATCTCTATTCTGCACAGTAGAATTCGGGTTAAAAGTATATGACTAGTTTATGGAAGAACTGAGGTCAACTAAATACAAGTTCATTTGTCCCATGGTTTCTGGTTTCCAGAGAGGAATTTAGAGAGGAAGAAATAAAAAGAACTGAAGACAAGAAATTTCCAAAAACACATATAAAAGGATTTTACTTGTAAAAATTTTACTGGTAGCTCATCTGGCCAAGTCAAGCTATAGCAGCCTGAGTAACAAAATCGAGCAAGTGTATCATTATACCCAATCTTCTCTAGAACAGTTGTTTGTTTTTTGGAGGTTTTTGTTGTTTTGTTTTGTTTTGTTTTTAATGGAGAAAACAAAACAGAAAAATGTTAGTTTAATTTTCCATAAGAAATGCTGATTTCTAGTAGAAATAATCAAAAGTCTATTTTTGAGGAAAGTATCTTAGTTTAGAAATGAAAAACTTTTTTCTGCAATACAGAAAGCTTTTCTGCAAATGGATTCGTATAGAAAATAGATTGCTCACAAAAATCATATCTCTGATTAGAGAAATCATTGCTATGGCTGGGCAAAAAGAAACAGAATTCTGAGGATTTAAAATCCAGATTCACGTCTGGGACAAGAATGTGTTTTACATTTATAGCATTCAGAGTTAGCAAGGTTAAGGAAATTACTTATACTGAACTTCTGTAAGTCACAGGGGTTTGTATTTCACCCAATTTTGTGTAACAGTCATGAGCTATTTTACCTGTTTAAACTCATATACTAAGCACAATTACTTATATAACACGAAAGTCCTAAGTTTTTTTCCCACCCCCCCCCTCCAAATCAGCTGGCATAAACCACACCAGAAACTGGTGTCTTGCCTAAGCACATCACTGGCCAGGCCAATATGCCTTGCTGAGATATACACTGCACATCCAAGCTAATTAGCTTTGCTGGAAGTTTATTGCTTTAAACACAGGGCTGTGCTGACTCATTATCCAGATCAGTACATGACCCTGATCTGGGACATCTATAGACCCTCTTTAACAAACTTGCCTCCTATGTGTGCCCAAGCTAATGGATTTAAATCTAACTCAAGTATATTTTCCTAGCCATAGTAACACTTCTGATTTGCAGGAAGGCAAAACCCTGGTGCCCCAAAGCTACTCATAAGAGCATTAGATGTAGCAATGAGACCTGCTACCCAAGTAACTTAGAAAATTAGATTAAGTCAGAATTGTTGCTTTAACAACTATGACCAAAGCAGTGCTGAGTGAAAGGAAGGAATGTAAAGCTGATTTACAGATAACAAGGGCAGAAGCACCACCCCAAGATTTTACTACAGCACTCTATTCAAGAACTTGGGTCACCCAGAAAAGTCCGATACGTGCCATTTTTAACATTTGCCAGTGTTTCCTCATCAGTGAAGTTGAAAGAGTTTCATTAAAGTTGAAATACACAGACATCAACATCTCATAATATAAAACATAGTAGTAAAATCAAAATAATGAAATCAACAGAAAATACTTCAACCCCACTGGAATGTTTTCCACAAACTTTGTGATGAAATCAGACCAAATCAGCATTTTGGATGGAATTTTCTTCCACTAGAAAGGTTTTTAGCAAGACCAGTTATTGCAGTTGCTCTAGGTGTAGGTAAGTGTAGGAAACAAAAATGTGTTTAAAAATGTTGTTTGGTTTTTTTTGAACATGGATATGGGAGTACAAAGTACTTGGCAGTGCACAGTGCACTGGGCAAGAAGCTCTGAATTCTTCCCCTTCTCTACAATAGGGGACAAAATGATCTGTTACATCTATCACTAGGACCTGTTGAAAAAGTCAATAAAAATAAGAAAGCAATTTATCATTACCAAAACTCTCTTAGCACATTGTCGAAAGGACAAAAAATATAAATTACAATCCAGTTTTTGCAGCCACTTGTAAAACAGAATTTTTGGACAGGTTATTGGTGCAAAAGCAAAATTCAGTCCTAATTAAGCAGTTATTTAACATACACAATGGTATTTTCATAGGCTTCAGAAGAACAGGATCTTGCTGACAAGGCAAAACACTTTACTCTTCTCTTTTGTGAAGTGCTACAATCTCAGTTCCGGCCTTCAGCTCTTATTTACCTCCATAATGCTAAACAATGAGATCTTCAATGGAAAGGATGAACGTTTCAGCTTCTTTTGTTCATCATTCAAAGCAACGATTTTGAAAAGCATACTTTCAAAGGACCAATGTGACTTACAGCGACAGAAGCGCTCAGAATGCTGCGCCATAAAGAGAACTTTGTTGAAGTTTGTGGGGAAAATGACAGTGTTAGTGCTAGTAATATTAGATAACATTATTCATATATTTTTAGGCTTCTGCCTAAAAGGAAAGCACACCTAGAATGTAACTTTGCTGAAAATCAGTACTTCTGTTCTGAAGTTGCAAAATGTGTGGCACAAGGGAGTTCAAATCTACCATCAGCTTTTTCAGTGCTACAGTAACACAATAATGGCAGATACCACACTCGTTCAGTAGTCTATATACACACATACAACTGAAATGCATTTTTTCTGAGGTATAGCATTCCACAAAAAAAATAGGCACAGAAAACAAAACATCCACGAGCCTGTAATTGTAGAAGTTTGTCCATCCAATCTTTTTTTACTTCATTAGATTCTACAGTGTAGAATAACATTACTCATATTTCAGGGGACTCAACAGTAGGTATTAAGAAACTCAGTCATCACCAGGAGGGCACAAAAACTTGTACAAGAAATTAAAACCACTGAAATATGCCTTCCTGGCACGTATTTTACATCAACTCAGAGTCCCTTAAAGTGTGCAAACAGGCCTGAGTTGGTGAAACACAATGCAAATCTAAGAAACAAATATCGTATAAAGAGATTAAGACTGCCCAAGACTTCCCTGTCAAGTTTTGCCCACAAAAGACATTTTGGATTTATCAGTTTGACAGAAAACCCAGACAGAGACAGAAAACATATAATTATTTACAAATGCCACAGGAGAAAATAAAAGTAAAACTAGTGAAATCTTTAACAATCCATGGATTTATAGCAGATTGGTCACACCAGTGTAATCAAGCTCTGAGGACCCTTAGAAGGAAATCTCACTTGGTTTCCTCTGCAAGTTTTCCAAGTTAGTTCTTTTTGGAAGGACTTACTAGAAATATCCTCCTGTGAATGTGAACAAAAAAGGGCTGCAAATCCACTGGATTTGCTTTTGCTGTAAGATCATTAGTTGGATATCACCAAATGTTTATAGTTTTCACAGAGATAGCAATGTGTTTGCAATGAACAGTCTCCATGATTTTTTTTCTTTCAGTCAGGAACCCCCCCCCTTTACAAATTGTGTATGCTGACTGGTTCTGCTCCTTTTCTTTTGATGAAACAAGGAAACTCTCTATTTTCATAAAAACAAGCATGTTAGCACATTTTCATCTGTTCTACTGGACAACTTTGACCACAAATAAGTAAAATAAGATTCCCCTTACTAGCTATAGTTGAAAGGCTCTACAAATCTTTGTCCTGCAACATTTTAAACTCATGAATGTTTCCATTTTCAGGTAAGAATAGCCTAAAATTACACAATTACACAAATAGAGAAAACAAGCTAGATTACCCACTGAAGTTCTATCCTATTTTATGCCAAGGCCCCAGCACAAGGGCAACTCTAAATGTATGCAAGCATGCAGTAGCTTCTTTGAGAACACAGCACAACCTTGCCACAAATCTTGGCTGAACGCTCCCTCTGTCCGCTGTTCTTCCATATATTTGGTTTACAATTGATTTATTCAGTATGTCAACTGATAATTCCAGCACCTCAAAAAGTTTCTGATTCTTACACAGCACCGCTGTAGGAATAATTGCTCTTTTAGGTTATGGCCCTATTGTTCATTACAGGAGAAAACTCACAGCCAGAGCACATCTCTTGTGGTGCCTCCTGGCCAAGTACATGCTCTCCAGCTGTCCATCACAAGGGCAGTCAGTGGTACAGGAAAGAGCTTTCATTTGAAGAAAGGCCAAAAACATCAGGAAAGTGAGACTCGGTTTTTCAGAAAAGGACAGTTTTTACCAAACATCCTTTTCTCCTTCAGCTTTGCTAAGGTTTTCAGAGAAAAAGACAAGCCTTTTGACCAGCCTTCATCAACCATACCACCTTCTCTTGCATATGTCTAACACTGGGGTGGAGCGCATGGTGTTAATGCACAGGCATTTCCAGGGATCTTTTTCGACTGAGGAAGCGTTTAACACCCAGAGATTGCAAAACTCTGGGCTGTAGATTGCAAACCTTAGGGCTTGCTGAAACCACCAGAGCAGCTAAGTGGTATTGCTGTGTTAAGCCATTACAGTTATGCAAACAAAAATTTGCTACGGACTATGTTAGCTATTCAGAAGATAAATGTCTTGCCACCCTGCTCCATTTATGAACCTTTCTGTATACAAGGTATTCTGTGATAAGGCTTTACAGATTTGACTATGTCAGAGAGGAAGGATTTTTTTGGCTGGAATAGCAGATCTAAGTTGTAGGATACAATTTTCCTTACAAATGAAGTGTTTATTTCTGCCTGTGCTGAACTTATGCTAAAAGTCCATTCAGAACCCGAGAAACAGAGAAAAAGCAGAATACCTGAACCAAAAGTAGGTGGACAGAAGGAAACACAGAATGTTTATTTTCTTAGTAAAAAAAGAAATTCTAAAACTACAAGCTGAATGATATTTTTTCCTTATTGCTTTTTTTCCATTGACTTCAAAAAACATTAGACTTTGAGAAAACATAAAACTGGTATTATAAAGTGAGAATACTTCTTTTCATTGTTGGGGTTGGGTTGGGTTTTTTTTGTTTGTTTGTTTGTTTGTTTTCGAGGGGAAGAGGAACATCGCATTTTGAGATTGAGGGAGTTGCCATAAGCAAAATAAATACAATTTTCTATGTTTCTTCTTACCAGAATTAACTGAAGTATAGAAACTGCAAAAGCAATTTTACAAATAATTTCCCACAGAGAAAAATACCATAAAAAGGATGCAACAGAAAAGAGTGTAAACTTCCTGCCACAATAAAAAGTCATATATACCATCCAGCCTCATAACAAAAAGTTTCAAATTCTCTTTTTGCTCAGGGATTACACTGGCCTTGTTAGAAAAGAATATGTAGCGTTATCTTACAAACAACAGGGAATTAAATTTGTTCTATGAAAAAACAATATGTTTATATCCTTTAATAAGGATAAAGTCTTAAAATGTGACTGTAACTGCACGGTTGAAAAGAAAACAGTATTTTTTCTTTCCATGTAGGAAGACAAAACAAACAAGGGCGATATTGAAGCACTGAGAGAAGAGCAGTGTTTACTCTGCATGCACGCTGTGTGCATGAGAAGTCTCCATGGCTTCCTGAATGACCTGGTCTAGTTCTTACATTGGAAGAAAAACTGTGAATTTGTGGGAATGTAAAATCACTACCCTATGAACACTCTGTCTGGTTCAGGGCATGGTCTTGAACTTGTCTTTCAATTTGAACTGCATGACCTAACAGGCCACCGAGAGGATGTCTTTTTTCCTAAGGGAAATACATATATACTTATGAATATATATT
>NW_009196840.1:19908-70850 GCF_000690835.1 Fulmarus glacialis | reverse complement strand
GCGGTTGCCGGAGGCAGAGACTAGAGAGGAGAGAAAAAAAAAGCGCCTCATTCCTTCTTCCACCGCCATACTGTATTTTATAGTAACTCTCATTTTTATTCCTCCCTTTTACTCCCGCTCGGTGAGTACCTTTCCGCTGACATTCTTGTCCTCCTTTTTTTGTCCTGTTTTTTTTTCTTCCTTTTGGTTTTTTTTGGGTTTTTTTTGGGTTTTTTTTCTTCTTTTTTTTTTTTTTCTTCCTCTTTGATTATTGTTTAAATGGATTTGATCTTTTGCTGATGACAAGTTTTTTTCCTAGCATGCGATGGTTACTAAACTGTGAGCAAAAGGTGCTGCTGGGGCCGGGAGTCACTGGGAATGAAAAATGATAATATTAATAATACAGACTTGCCAGTCCAGCAACAACTGATATACATTTAGTAGCTATATATCTATATATGCAACTGGTTTTGTTGTGGCACGGAAAAGCGATGTGAAATATGATGCTTATTTTTTAAAGATAAGAGAAAAGGCATGTTTCTAACTCTTTTTGCAGAGGATTTTCTCTGGTATTGTTTTATTTTTATTTTTGGGTGTTTTTTAAGGGTTTTTTTTTCGTAAAGAGATGGGAATTGCAAATGCATTTTACAGCAGTGTTTACACAGAGTTTGTAATCTTGCAATACTGGTGGAAGCCACAGAGCAAGATGTTAATTTTATTATTTTTGTTATTGTTTCTTTTTTTTTGACACTCAGTGCAATCAGCAGGGCTTTTTTTTTTTTTTCTTTTTCAGTTTTTGATGCCTGTTTATAATGTGAAACTTTTCTTGCAGCGTGTTACAGTTAACATTTTTAAATACTTTTTTTCCTCCTTAAAGATAACAAAGCAAAACAGAAAGCCAAAGAGATGATCCTTACTTTTGCACATTTTGCACCTTGACTTTTTTATTCTTTTGCCAGCAGTATTTTATGATGGTTATTATTATCATGATGATGATGATGATAGATATATACATATATGCAAATAAATACATTTTCAAATGATGGCAGTGGAAGGTTTTCCTGGAGAATGAAGTGCGGTTTGGTTTCCTTGTCAACGGAAGATGAAGTGAACATCTGAACATCTCCCCAGTGCAGGTACTTCATCTCCTTGTAGGCGTTTCCACGCTGTGTGAATTACATTGTGAGATTTTTTTTTTAAAAAGAAGTCTCTTTCCACCCTTAACTAAAGGTTTCTGTGAAATACACATGAGGACTGAACTAAATATCTCTGCCTTGTGATTGCTTGGATGTCTGCAAAATGTTGCACTAATTGAGCCTAGGTTGGTTAAGCTGAGGAGAGGTGTTTTATGTGCTGTATAGAGGGGAAGGCAGCTGGGGGAAAAAAAAAATCCAGACACCCCCCACCCCCGCTTCTTCCCGTTTAAAAAAAAAAACCTAAACCCTGAACCGAAACTGATGAAACCTTGAGATCCTTGTTACGAGTACAAACACTTACAGGAGTTTAGACAAAAACAAAAACCAGAGCCCTGTATTGTGGTGACTTGTGTGTGTTTGTGCGTGTCTGTTTAAAAATTATCCATTAGAAAATAGCTGTGAGAGAAACAGCAAAGGAGGCTCCCTCGGAGAGCTGGCTCACTGCCACATGAGGCATATTTCGTAGCCCTAAGGGCAGCAAACCCCTTATATCCAACTTCTGCTCCTCATATTAAAAAGGCGTAAACAAGGCAGCAGGTTGCCTCTTATGAATTTAATTCATTGGGATGGAGATTAATCAGAAGCAGATATTTGCTTGAAGGTGTATTGTTTTGTTTTGATGATTATTAATGCCACTGGCTGACAGGGAATGGGAAACTGTTACTTTCCGTGACGGTCACTGAGAGTTCAGGATTGGAGAAGGAACTGTTACTTTTCATTGAGTGCACTTAAATGCTTAACAGAGGCTGCCCCTGATGTAGAGGCAGGATATTGGTTCTGTAAAATACAATTTGGAAAGATTTTTCCAGATGACAGGTTTGGGCTTTTTTTGTTTTGTTTTGCTGTTGTTTTTTTTTTCCAGGAAGAGATCTAGTGCAATATTATGCTAAAGTTGAAGTGCTGAATGCTTGGATCTGCAGTGTTCTCTGTAGTTTATTTTATTGTCATGGGATTGCTTAATGTATTTTATACAAACAGTTTTTAGGGATCTATAACTGATTATAAAGATATGCTGTGTGTTCAGGTGTGGAAATTAAAGTAAGTTACAGGGGATATATTTCTTTTCTCACTATGGTATAAGCAAAAATAATGCATTCAGACGTCTAAGGCTTCTAACACTTATATTTACATTCTTGTAACTTAGCAGCTTCCTTTAAAGTAGAAAGTGTGTATAAGAAGTCTTCAGCATTCTCTCATGCAATTAGTCACGTTGAAAAATAAATAAATTCATTTGTCATCGTAGAAACTTACCTATTACGTATTTACAGTGGCTTTTTCTAGGTTAAATGTAATAAAAATATATTAGGACATATTTATGCAGGGCTTCTGCTCTGACATGATGGAATACTTTTGGTGATATATCGGGGTCAATAATCCATGTGTCTAAAAAACACTGTCTAGATATTTGCATGACAGATTATGATGACTTCTCCGAAGTCTGTTGGGTCAATGCTCCACATTTTAAGAAGACTCAGCCTGCTTATTTTTTCATGATTTAATTTGAAAGCAAGCCATTAAAATACAAGAATGATTGAAACTTTATCCTCCACCCCTCTTTTTATATCCATCCCTCCTTATTTTTAAACTGAAGTTTTTTCTTTAAATTATGTGGAACTGCCAGTAACCAAAATATTTTTGATATTGCTAAAGCACCAAACTAGGCTAGCAGTTTCCAGAATGATGTTCCTTTCATCATTTCTTTTAATACTGCAGGTGTGTTGTGTGAGTAATTTTGTACAGATAGTTGCTGACTGAAGGTCTAATCCTGCTCACCTAGCCTTATCTCAAAGTCTGAGAAAGAAAGTTTTAGGAATGCACTATTTTCAGCACCCAGATTTAATCTATAAAACACCTGTTGTCCTAGTAGCATGGTAATTAATATACATACATTTCATTTGCAGCAATCTGAGGTTGTATGGTTTTGTATATATCAAACAGCCTAGGGACTTTAAAATAGGAATAAAGGAGCTAATTTTGAAAGAGGGTACCTCTATCTCCTGCTGTATGTGGGCACAGTAGGATTTGGGTTGGTGGAATCAGTTCCATCTTGGTGTTTCCATAGTTATGCTATGACTAATGCTGTTGAAAGCATGTTTGGAAAGCCATAGTGTAAAAGACAATTGTCCTCTTTTACTTTTGAGATGAATAAAAATTTTGTCTAAGAATTGCAGCATTGTTTCTACAATTGATGATATATTTACATTTCTTATATTTAGTATGAGATGTACTTGTACTGCCCTGGCTCCTGAAAGTGATGAGTGTCCAGACTGATATGGCATCTTCTGTTTTTCTTTACATCTGTTTTGATATTCGGGAGAGCTTAGGAATTTAAGATACCTTTATAAAGATTTGTAAACTGAAAGCTTTGGAAAGCAACTTCTCTTTTCTTCGTCCATAAACTAACTATTATTAGCAGTACTTACTAGCAAATAAAAATGTGGCAGGGGAACAGAAGTTACTAACTGTATAGTGCCCAGAGCGCTCACTCATAAATACATTTTTTTTTAGCCACTGCAGAGGCCTGAATCGGCAACAGAAGTGTATCTTCTCACATTTTTCTACATAGGAGGTTGGACTAAAGAGGTCTGTGGAGTCATCAACTCCATTTTGCTGTGATGCCAGGCTGGTCTTCTTATTTGGTTCAGATGCAGCAAGCTCCAGTTTACATTTAGCTGGGGCACCACTCCCACTGCATCTCTTTGAAGGCTGGGCAGAGCCTCACTCTTCAGGCTGTTAGAAACCTCATTCCTGTCCTAAATTTATTCTCAGACAGTTTACGCTCCTTTGTTTTTGTGTCAGTGCTGTCCCTAAACAGTAAGGTTGCTTCTCCAGGTCTCTGCTCCTCTTCAGAGTATATTCCTGGAGAGCAATCACAGCCCCTTTTCACTCATGTTTGCTGGGCTTACTGGGGAGAGGTTCCTGATGGTGCTGGCCCGTGTGGCTGGCGCAGCGCCGGGAAGGGGTGTTGAGGCTGGCTCTGACCAAAATCATGCTGCAGCAGAAGCAGGGCAACTGCATTCAAATCCTCTTCTGCCCAAGCTGGTTCTTCTGTGTTCTTCTAAGTGTTCTGCTTCCAGCTGCAAACATGGCAGTCCAGTTTCTGGCTCTCACATCAGCCCGAATGTTTCCACCTGGAGCTGTGCTGTGGACATGCTTTCTTCTGGTGAAACAGGCTTTGCACGGTGTGGACCTTCCCTTCGCTCTGCCTAACCAATCTGAATTTCTCTGGGTAGAACGTACCAGCAAAGGACTCTCAGGAATTTCTCCTGCAACACTGGTTTTTAAACTCCCAAGAATCTTCTACTTATTGTTTTAGTATTTTGTATTCATACCAGCCAGGGGAACCTGAATGGGCTGGGGCCCATGCTGTATCAGGGACTATCTTCTACCAGGAATAAATGTGAAAGTTTGCTACAATGCTTTTTAAAATATCTTTTCCTTATTAGTTTCTTCCCAGGTTGCTTATATCTCAGCTCTCTAGTCTTCTGAAGCATTATTCTAAAAGCAGTTTATTTCTCTTTTACAGTGTAATTTTTCCTATTTTCTTCATTTCCTGCATTGTGGGTTTCAAAAGATAAAAAGGTAAAAAAGCTTACTAGTGTTTAAGGTGTAGGATTGTAAAGACTGATAGGTTTGCCCTCAGATGAATGTTTTTAACTTCCCTTGGTCGTCTTAGAGGATGCAGTGTTCTGTCAAATCCTGGAGCTGAATCCTTTATGTTATAAGTACTTATAGAGTTTCTGAACAGAAGGCTAAAGATTACTATTTCTTGATGAAAAATTATGTAATCTGTGACACTGTCTACATAGTCATTTGGTTTGTAGCTTCCTTAAACTTAGATCCAGACTGACAGAAGACAACAAAATGCTGCTTTTAAATGGTATGAAGATTACAATGTAACATTTTCACCTTTGTTAAGGTACCAATATTATTTTATGATCTTTGAACAATTACTGGAGTAAAATGGCTTGAAGATTATTGTTTTGCATATACACACATTGGAATAATTTGTACCATTTTTTTTCTTGTCTTTACGCTTTCCTATTTCAAAATGACACTCTAATCTCTATAACGTACTTAATCCTTCAAAAGCATTTATACTGCGGTTTTGGAAGTATTTTCTAAGAAAGTTATTTTTGCACAATGAAGTGTGATTTTCCATGTCAGTGAATCATCTGCCTACAATTAAAACAAATAATCAAGTAGACCTTCAAATTATTAAGTAAATCTCAGGTTGCTTAGCGTGAATACAATTAATTTGTTTTTATCATTGTGATTTTCTGGCATAAAAAGATAGATAGGCGAATAGATAGCATCATATAGGTAGATATTTTTAGAGATATTTTTAGTGTGATAGAGAATTAACAGAAATCTGACATTAATTAATTACCCTTTAGGGCTTAAGCAACAGTTTTGTTTAAGAACAAACAGTTTAACTTTCTCTGTGTAGTAAATTTATACACACCAATATTATCTACTGCCACTTGACAAAAGCTACAGAGTTAAATTGCCTCCATGGTACTCCTCCATGTGCCTCCCCAGCATCCAGCCCGGGCTCCTTGCGTGCCGGCTGGCCTGCCAGGCTGTCAGGCTTCAACCATTCTGCAGCTGCATTTCAGTTTCAGGAACAGAGTTTTTTGCTCTGGTGTAGTTCCTTTATGGTTATAGTAGTAAACATCATAGTTTCTACTTGGCTGGTAGAGGTTTGAAGAAGCAGAGCTGGATTTCGTATGAGTGATGACCAACAGTGGGTATGAACATGGTAGAATATGAGTGACACTCCTCAGGCTCTTTATTTTTCCTTTGCACACTCGTGAGTCTCTCTCCCCAAATACCCAAAGCTCTGATTAAACTTGGTTTACATCAGTGGCCCTTCCCAGGTGGCCTTCTCCTGGTGTCAGTGATTATTGCCTCTACTGATGTGCAGTCTCTGAGCAACCAAGTCAATGTGGAGCCCTGAAAACAGCTGAGACTTTGCATGGGCAATTCTGTGGTCCTCTGAGAACTGCTTACAGTCCCTTGGACAGCCATAGCTTATAAAAGGCAGTACAGGCCATTATTATTATTTAAAGAACAGGAAACCCTAAAGGATCCAATGATAATTATTGGACCTTGATAATTATTAAATGACTTGGTGAAAGTCAGGTCCCAGTCTTCCAGCTGTGCCCCATACCAACAGCCTTTCTTTCAGGCTGCTCCGTCACATCGGTTGCTTTTGTCAAGATCTGCCCTTGAGTCAGGCATGTGCTTTGTGCTGTGCAGGGTCAACAAAAAGGGGCTATGTGGCACAAATCAAATATTAATGGGATTCTTCACCTGGCTGAAGCAAAGCTAAATTTGTTCTGTAGAAAAACATCTCACTTGCACAGTTCATTCAGTAAAAAGGTGTCTCCGTTTTTGCTGAGAGTTTTGCATAGAAGCTGAACAACATCTGTGTCAAATAGATACAAGACACATCTTGTTAAAAAGTGGTAACTTTACGATTTGGAAGAGGCACTGCACATGTATAACTTTCATGCAGTATTTTTAGGCTGACTTAAGAATTGGAGTTTCAGTCTCAAAAAATTATATTTGCATGGTGTTGACAATGCCTGTCCTTCTTTCTGTTTGGTTGTGTTATAATGGAGTTCAGAAGTACTAAAATGTTTGCACTATCCTAGGCATCCTCTTTATTAGAACAATATGAATGAATAAAATGCAAAAAATTAAAATGCATGAATGTAACAAAGATGGTTTTGTGCATTTTTGCATACTAGGTCTGCTCTCAAGGGTTACTGAATGCTAACAGCTCTTCTTGTGGGTAGAGGGAGTTATAGTAACTCACTGACTTTTTACAATGAAACACTATGCTTTTATGCAGCATCATGCTTCCGAGCTTGATCCGTAATGCAGAGTTACTTTTTATAAAAGAAAAGGAATTCTACCTAGTTACAATATTTTATCAAAAGATCCTTCACCCAATAAATATTAGGATAGAAATTATATAACATTTAAAAATGTGCTGTGCAAACTGCCATGCAGTGTCTATGAAATAGACGCCCTAAAGGTATAATTCAAACAAAACTTCCTGTTTGGGTACCTATAAAAGGGATTAATTATACTGTGTTCTACATAACAAAAATATCAGTGCTATTATCTCATTTCTCATCTTATATTTGCTACTGATTTCACAGGGTAAAACCCAACACTTGAGATGTTGCACAATAGGTCAATTTTCTAATGTACTCTCTCCTGTATAAATTCACATCCACTTTTTTTTTCAAACTGCAGAGGAAGAAGGATGTAATTATGTTTTCTTCCTGCATGTACAACTTCCAGTTAAATGGGAGTTTTGTAAATGGGACAACTGCAAGATTGGCTCTGAAGAGGTTAGCATCTTCTAGTTGTGCACTTATAAGTTGTTGACAATTAATGTACATTATACACAATGAAAAGAGAAACTACATTTAAATTTTGATGTTATGTCACTTTTGCTTTAGGGGGATAGTTCATCAGGACATCGATGCTATTTTTATTGCTTATTATTTTATGAGAAAAGCATACTGTGTTACCATTCATCAGCATGTGCCCTGCTCTGGCGGGTGATGTAAAAACAGAAAGGTGCAGAATTAAACCCTGGTCCTATTAAAATCAGTGATACCTATGCTGGTCAAAATTTCCTGTCAAAACATTTTTTTCTGTAGATTTTTGATAAAGTGATTCACACAAAAGGCTCGATTCATCTCACTTAACCTTGCTGTTTAAAAAATAGGCTTTCAGAGCTAAGCTAGTCATCATTTTAGCCATCTAAAAGTTAGTCACTGAAGTCTAACACAGTCGCTCAAGGCTTTGTAGTCAATGGAGATATATAGACACCTCCAGAGAATTACAGATTACATCCCAAGAGAGGCATCTATGGATAGCTGAGATGAACAACCTTCCTAAAACGCCTCTCTCTTTTTCACTGATGAGAGAGAACTGAGATGGGACATTTAAACTAGATTCCTAACCTTTTGATAGACGAAGTTAGAGGAGATGAATCTCATGCTTTCTCCCCCACCCCATCTATCGAAATATTAATTTCTTAATGAAATATTTGGTTGAAAACTTATTTTTTGGCCACTAGAATATTCATGGCTTTAAGTTTTTACTTGAATTTCTTTTCAAATTCTGCAGTAATTTTTTTTACAGAAATGCAAACGTCTTTCTAAACACTTTGAATCAGTTCTGGACTCTGACAAAATTTCCAAAGATTTCTGTTGGGACCAAGATTTCACCTTCTTTCCATTACTTCACCCAGTTTTCTAACTGTTCGTAACGTAATCCTACAACCTGATCCTTCAATGAGTTCTCCTCACAGAGTCCTATTCTAAAATCCAGGGACTTGAGCTATTGGGTACAATCATGGACTTCACTTGAGAATAATTGAAAGATAAGGATTATGTGGGTGCCAGTGGAATCATCTACTTGCACTTTGCATATGTAAATGAATGTAGATATATAGTCACAGTGTTAAAAAATCATTAGTAGATCAACAAACAGCAGAAGAACTGAATTTGAAAGTTCTAGATGGCTCTGAAAAAGGCTTTTTAAAACATAAAAAAGCAAAAATAATAGTTTATGAACTGAGATGATCCAAGCAACGTAGGTTAAATATTTAGCTATTGATGGCATGCCGCTAATGTCCTCATGTACATGCTTGTTATGAAAGATTCCAGTAAAAACTGTATTTTTGAATATACAGATAGATTTTTTTTTTCCCTGTCTCAGGTAATTTTCTAGAGAAAATTGGAATTTTATAAGACTGAGTGTTAACCTTTGTATAAATCAGCTCTTGGACAAAGTTTATTTCAGTGACTTGCTTTAGATCTGTCCCAAGTCGTTGTGAGTAGCAGGATGCAAAAGCACTAGCCAATTTGTACCACTGCCCAGTATGCTATGATATCATCCTCTTTTTCCACAAATTATGAATTCTGCTATTTCTTTCAATATATGTTTGGGCTTTTGTAAGATTTTGTACAGGTACTGAAATAAGTGAACATAATGTACATGTTTCCACCATAGGGTTTGTCTTACTCTCAGAGCAGCATTATTTAGGTGCCTGTGCAAATGTTGTTAAGCTGCTCACATAGGCCGTGTTTTTCACTGACAGCATAGTATGAAACTCAACAAAAGCTGAATCCGAATTAGAAATGAACCATTTGGTATAATAGCAATAAGCACAAAACTCAGCGTAGTAAGAGGTAATTGCCCAAATGCTGTAGTGTTACTACCATGATAAAGTAAGATGCAGCTGTGAGCTCTAACAGCCACATTATAATGGTTTGTACAGATTCATAAATCTTACGGACTTGTCAGAATTGAGAAGAGGAGTTAAAAAGTTGGAGTTCTCAGCACTTTGAAATAACTGTTTCAAATAAACGCAGTAATATGCTCTGGGGGCTATAAACTGTTAGCTGCAGCTACTGTGTCATGTTACACACTTCACTTCCTCTTGGTCTTCATCTTTGTTCCTCGCAATGTATCTATATTTCTACCTTAAATTTTTGTACTGTACCTCAAAAATGCATTGTCTGAGCAGTATTCACATAAAACAGATTTACAAAGATAAAACCTTTGCTGACTTCATGAAGTTTTTGCCTCTTTTCCCTGTTTCATTTATGCACCATAATGTTTCCTTTTTCACTCATGCGTCTCAGCTCAGAGTTAGGAGCACACTGTTGTCCCAGGAATATAAAGGTCTTGTGACCATAGATTGTCGGGACGTAGACGAGCACAACTGAATTTCTCAATGAGAGTAGGGCATATAAGCCAAACTCTGCTATTTGATGTTGCTGGGTCTAACTCTGCCTGCTGCTCTGGGTGAGTAGGTGGTCCAGGGACCCTGAATAAGGAATATGTGTTCAGGCACATGCTTGTGAAAGGAGAGATTACAAGAAAAATAATTACAGTTTAGCTTAAGGAAATAAGCTATTTCAGGAAGGCCACAATTTTTTTTTTTTTATTTGATGCACAAGTTAACATCCTATATAGTGTGACATTTCATCTCAGAAATTTTACAATGTTTCAGAAATTCTTGATACTTGGTCAGAAATATTAATGAATGTTGTAAATATTCATTGTAATCAGAATAAGACAGGCTACTTTTTGCTTTCAGATCTTTTAAGATCAAAATCAGCCCTGCCATAGAGACCCATGTCACACTGGTCTGCAGTGACAAACAGAGGAAAGTATATTTTTAAATGTTGAGTGTGTTAATTTAAATTTCTGGATACTTTTTATCCTTTATTTGTAATGGTTTTTTATTTCAGACTTGCTGGACCTTGCCTCCTGCTCTGGACCTCTCCCCTGGTGTTGGCACAGCTCAGAAGGATGAAAGAAAAGGAAGCAATAGGAGAGGGATGGAAGAGGAGAGAGGAGGAGAAGGAGAAGGAGGAGGGGCAGCAATAGAAATGGAGAAAAAAAATCCCCAGTGGTTCAGTTAAGGCTCCAGACAATGGGGATATTTGCAGACCCCGCTCCTCCTCACCTTCCCCTCGGGCTCAGGCCCCTCTCCCTCTCCACCTCCTTAGCTTTCATCAGCACTACAGATATTTTACTACTCATTTCCATTTTTTATTAAAGAATGAAACCAGAACAATTAAAGTCTTGCAAACAACAAAATATAGCCGCCTTCTCACAAATTATGACACTATTCATGTAACTGGTTCTTGAAGTAGGGTTATTTTCCTCCTAGTAAAGTAGAATTACATCTTTAATTATGAAAGTATGGAATGGTTTCATACTTCATGAGTGAGACAGAAAAAAAGGTTAGATTTCTCATTCCTTTTATACCCAAGGTGAGCCCTTTAAATCATCGTGCATATGACTCTGTGTTTCAGTTTTATTCATCTAGATCCAAAAGCAGACTTTCCACTGGTCTTTATTTACTTATTTATTTTTTACCTTCCCTTCTTTCAAACCTTTACTTCCAGTCCTTCTTACTCCTGATCATCTTAGTAAGAGTATAAATTAAAAACTATTCCTAATTCTTTCAGTTAGTTTGACATTTGCAGTGTATTATTCGGCTTGGTAGGCAAAATACTCCCACCAGACTAAAAATGCAATCTGATTTTTTGCTTGTCAGACAGACAAGAAATAGGGACCCCACTACTCAGTGCTGGTCTGGCACTTGGCTTGGTCCTGGCATCCGGCCTTTCTTCCCAGCTGGAAGGCCAGCCACTGTGAAGGTGGAGGGGTGCTCGGATTAAAAGGACTCTGGCCAAATCTCTTTTCATTCCTTATATGTACCTGCCTCCTCACAGCTGTTCTCACCAGGAATCTCTTCTACCTGACAAGGTTGATTTGGGAGTGTTAAGAGAAAGGGTAGATTCAGTAACTGGTCTTTCTAAGAAGGTATTTCCTAAATCTAGAGCTTAAATTGGTCCTATGCCTCCCCTATACCAATCTGCCTGATTAAAAAAAGCCAAATGGTGGCCACTGAACCAATACAAAACAAAGCTCAGTTGCAAATTTGCAGACTTAATTCTTTAAATGGCAAACACTAGGAATTCTCAATTGCTTGTTATATACTATAATCAATTATGGTAACTGAGTAAAGAAAGCTGTTAGAACTTTTAACAGATTCTGGATGGAACAGGTATTCATTACAGATGGTGGTAGAAGAGGTCCAGAGCAGAACGATTGGGTCCAAAAGGCTGAAATAAATTTTATATCCTAAAAAGACTTTTAAAAACAGTACTATAGACAAAATTGTTAGGTATTTTGCATATCTAAATACAATAGGTCAAATGCAAACATGCTGTTAAGTAAAAATACAGTACATAAAACTGCAAGAAAACAATTATTTCTTTCAGGGATTTTATGTTTAAGGATATGTTAAATTTTATTAACATTTAGGAGAACTTAATTTTACATTTTCTTAAAAGATGCATTGTAAACTGATGCAACTGACTGTTGCCTCATTACCTGACTAGAAACTTTACGTTTCAGTTGGTATTAAAGTCTGCCTGATGTATTGTTCTTACAGTTTGTTTAAATTTTGATTATTTGTGCCCAACTTACTTGAGTCACACACTTGAATAGTAGGTTTCTGCTTTCAGCAGGGTACTCACAGCCCCTGAACTTGGTACTTTGGGTCTCTGGGTAGTCTCTGTGAAAAGCGGGCACCTTGAAGGAGCCCTTTGGGACAACTCAGTGAGGTACCCAGATTCCCCGGAGCACCGTACTGAGAGCTGTGGCTGTCCCATAGGATGAACAGGAGCTCCTGCATGCACCAGGACATGCTTGGCAGAGATCATGTCCATCCCCCTGCTTGAACCAGGGAACTGCTTTCGGCGCATCCCTCCCCTAGGATTTGTTAAAGGGGGAGGGTTCACAGAAGGCTTCCCTGGGCTTTCAGGAACTTATGGTCTGAGGTGGAGCTTATTTTTCTTAAGGCAGATGGCACTGGTGCAGGCAATCTGCATACCTCTTTGAGATTTAGACTGTGTTTTCCAGCCTTAAGTGTCATTTAAGGTCAATTAAGGGAAGCTTACCTTAACTTTAGGTAACTTTAGCTGATAATACAACAGAAGTTATACAATTTGAAACTCGCCCTTAACTGCTGTTGAAATGCGAGCAACGCATCCCATGCTTCAGAATTTAGAGTCATCTGCAAAGGGGAGAAGTCTGATTTTCTTGCTCTTGTAAGCAGATATTTTGAAGCCACTGGTGTTGGTGAGGTCAGTTAGACTGCCCATGCAAGTAAGATGAAGAAGGAGCTGTGGAAACAGATCTGAAGCAAATATTTTTCAAATCGGGTGGAGTGATGATGATTTCCTTGGACAGACTCAAATCCTTTGCCTTTTCTCAGTCCTACCATCCTATCATCTCTGCCACAAATAGTATTTATTTTAATTTTGTAGTTTGCTTTGCAACTTTTATCTTCTCCTTCAGAGTGCGACAAAATAATTTCATATAGCAATCGCCATTTCACTTCAAAATGTAACTACAGTATAATCCATAATCATCAATTTCTTTTATGACCAGCTGTTTGCTATTACATTTTACAGCCTTGCAGTGCATCAGTAAAGTATCTTTATAGAAGTGGAGTAATAATGTTGGCACCTTTGAAGCTAGGAGCTTCCTAATGAAAACTTTGAAAGCTTTGATCCTTTCCTGAAAGGGTAGTGCTCTTTACATATGTTTATAATCTACCTCTTTCAAATTAAATACTTTGTGACCTCTGGAATGTGATATAAAATGTATCTCATGGTATTGGCTGCTACATGTAACATGTAAGCTTTGAAATAAGTTATATTAGTCTTCTGGTATTAGGCTTCATCCATGAAATTCAAAGCAAGATTTCCAAATTACGATACTCGCCTGTTAACCGCTGCTCACAGAGCAACAAGCACAAGTACTTTTGAAAGTCAAGAGAATTTTGGCCATCTCCACTAAACACAGAGTTAAAGGCCTGACCTCAGCATCTTTATGGAAGATACAGTAATGTAGATTACTGTATATGATGGCAATCTCTATTTGGCCTAGAAAACAGAATTGTGGTGGAAACAAGGCTGAATGAAGGCTGCCATTATCATCAATAAGATACTTCATATATGAATGATATTTTAAGTAAATATGCCAAGGACAAGGCACACCAGGTACACTTTGAACATAAAATGTGTAGCTTTCTATGTGTAGCTGGAGCAAGACAGAGCCCGCATAGAAACGGAATCAGGTACTGCTCTCGCTTGCAGTTTTGCAACACTTTGGACATGAGTCCACTTGGATTGCGCCACAGCAGAGTTTTATCTGAGGACATAATTTCTTGGTTTGATTTTTTATATTAAAGATGATAAATTGTGCATGATATTTTCTCATAAAAGTCTATCTTTCCCAGTCTCATGTATTTTGAATAGTACAGAGCATACCATGCTATGTAGAAGGTGTACCTGTGTAACTATATCCAAGGATACTCCTCGTCTTGTAATTTAGTCTATAACAACTTGGCTATTGATTTCATTGGGAGCAAGATCAGGCTTCTGTTTTCAATACAATAGGCTGTGTTTCTGATATAAACGTGGAACAGGGTATTAACTCAATAGAACAGACAGTCTGGTACCTGTTGATTCAGGGGTTCTGAAGATGGCATAATAAAAATCTGATTTAATATAAAAATGCAATGTTGTTTTTCCTAGTAAATGAGTCAGTATGTATTTTTTCTGGTACAAAAGTGAAAAAGAGCTGATGTAGTGGGTCAAACTCAAGGTCCATCTAGCTCATTATTCTGTTTCTGCTGGTAGTAAAAAATAAGAAAAAAATTATATTCTTGCAAGAGGCTATTTTCTAGTAGAATATGTGGAATACCAGAACAATAATGCGAGAATAAACTATACTGGCCTATAGTTTATTTATAGTTTATTTTATAGTTTATCAATATTAATAAATTAATACAGAAATTGATACCTTGTACAATTAGATACATATCAGGATAGATATCTGATATCACTATCTTACGAAACAAAGTAAATATAATATCTATTAATGATCATATCAATTAACAGCAACTTCATATTCTGTAGAAAAACAAAATATACTATAGAAAGTATGCTTAATTAAAAAAAAAAAATCATTTGCAATATATCTGCAAGATGATGAAGTAGGAATACATTATTAGATTAGTATTGCAGCTCAGATCAAACTCCTGAAGTAATTTCAAATGATAGGAGTTTGTAATTCCTAAATTCTGGCATTTCCTAACTTTGTATTCCTTGACTCTGCTGACCTACTTAAATTTTTTCAATATACTGTTTTTTGAATGTATATGTGTAGAATCTACATTTACTATATCGAAGGAAATTACATGTCTAGACACATATATTTGAAGTTTCATTATGACATATGTAACAATGACAACACAAAAAGACAGTTATTTATGAAAATTGTTTTGGAACATTGCCTTGTAGCTTCTTATTGAAGCTATAAATTTGAAAGTTTCCCGTATTTTCTATTTGCACCATTGTATGAGGAAGCATAATAGTAAGATTGTAAAGTAGAAGCACGCTTTAATGAACAGAGCAGACCACTCAAGCTTGATCACATCTGTATCCCAGCAGAAACTCTGGGAGGAAGTCCTCTGGTTTTTGTGAACTTCAGCTTCCCGTATGTATTCACCTATTTACATTTAGAACAGTAACATTTCTTTAAGGACTTAATGTATTAGTCAAATTTCATCTAAGAATTTTAAAGCCTTTATGCTTTACAAACTGCTATCATTCAAGTAATGATAACATAAGAAAACTATTATTGATTTGTGTTGCCAAAGTGCATAGGAACCCAGCCATGAAACAAGACTAGCAGCTTATTAAAAAAATAGAGGGAGAGTTCCAACCTCAAAACCACATGATTTATATGCAGCTTGCAACCCACCATGAGTGCTCAGGATTCTGCAGTAGAGTGTGTATTCAATAATAACAATTATTATTTCAAAATAATGCACACAGTGTAAATATTTAAATTCTTTTCAATGTGAAATCATCTAAAGTATTTGCATGCATTAACTCTGTGAACTCATTCAGTCATAACCTCTCACCAGCAGTATATTGAAAAGATAATTAGTGAAAATATCCCTATCCATTTAAAAATATTCTTTCTTACTATTAGCAATTTTTCTCTCATGCTATGTATTTTGTATATAAGCCTTCTGTTATACTTGAGATATGGTATCATTGTCCGTGTATCCTTTTTATAAGTCCCCAGATAGTTCTTTCACTAGGAGTTTTTTTGTGTGTTACTATCTTTCTCAACACCTTTTAACACAACTCAACCTAAAAAAAAAAAAAAGGAAAAAAAAGGGTCTTTATTAATAGAATAATAACAGCATATTTCAAAGCAGATGGAACAGAAAAAGACATCAAAGCCAAGTTAACAAATAGTGAAATTATCACAGTGAAATCTTCAGCCATTTTGTAGGCAAAATTTTAAAGAGACATGCAGCTAGTTTTGATTTTTAAATGAGCTGACTTTCATGGAAGTAGTTATGTCCCAACAGTTAAAGAGAATCTATGAGAAGCTGCTAAAGGCGTTCCTTCATTTACCACATCAGATATATATATAAAAGAAATCCTATATCTTACATGACCTTATCTTGTATGATATATGGTGTAAGATGTAAATTTCTGTTTATTTACAACAGAGTCAATTTGTTTTTTTCCAGCACCGTGTATTAGACCACAACTGGATCATTAAAAAGGAAGATACTTATTTTCAAAAGCAAGACTAAAAGAAATAATTTTCTTTCAGTGAAACCAAATGTTAGTTGATATGAATTCATGGAAAGATGTTGCATGAGCTAATAGTCTGGCTTAAATAGATAGTTTCATCTGCATGTTTAGGTCTGTGGTGGGGCAGGGAGTGATGTGGCTTTTGGCTTTGGAGAGGATTCCCCTTGGTTGTGCAGGAGCTCACGCCGGAGATAAGGAGTTCTCTCTGCCAACCACCAAACGCACATCTTTTAAGGTTTCATGTTGTAAGTTTATATTTTACACGATCACATAATTAAATATGGTTAAATCCCACAACTGACCAGTTTTTCTAGGAATAATATATAGATATTTTGTGGACAAAAATTATTGTGCAGTAGAAATGCAAGTATTGAGTCTTGGGGGAAAATTCCCTTCATAATACCTTATTCTGCAATATTATAATGAAAATTGCTGTAGTACCAAATAAGATAAAGCATGGTTTCTTGTAAATCAGTATTGATGTTTTCTGTAGTCAGATTCTCATCCAATTACTAAAGTCAGACTTAATTAGCTAGATTTTTTGAGATTCTAGATTCAACTGGCTGCTACAGAAGGACATCTACAATTGCCACTTTTTGGCATCCAAAATTGTATGTCAGGCATAGCCAAAATTTTATAAAATTTAGGGTGCAGTTTAAAATGAAATCTTGTTGCAAAATACAATAAGCCAGAATTCTGTAATTTTCTTTTTCCATAAAGACTTGGAGGAATGTTGCCATCGTCTAACTTTTTATTAATGTAAAACACTTGTCCTTTGCCAAATTTCAACATAAGGAGTTTTCCCCATCTCACTATAAAAACTGTTTATAAATTAGAGTATTTTGGATTGCAGTGATATTGTGTGTATGGTGAATAGAAAAGGGTTATAATCTAAACCAGTAATTTTCAAAAACATGTTACAAAAAAAAATTATTTGAATATTTGGGGTTCTTTCTGGTTTTAGATAATATTCTTAATGGAATGGATTATTTTTATGAAGTCACGTTTGTTTAGAAAAATGAACAATAAGAAATTTTCTTCTACACAGCGGAAGGCAGGCAATGGGAGAGGGCTTTGTCACTCAGTTTCTAGTGTCCTTTTAGGCAACATTTTTCCCCCAAATCTTTTCCTTAGCCTTTGTTTCTGACGACACATCTACAGCGTAGACACATATGCAGTCCCTCTGCCCACTCCAGCTTCAATGTCTCTACGACATTGTAGTGTTTATGTGACTTTCAGAGACTCTGGGTAGGTTTATTAGGTCAAACTCAGTGCTGGGTTAGTGTGGCCTCACACCCACATCTCAAAATTCTCTTTTCAGTTCAGTCCTCTGTAAAATCTTCCTTCTAAACAAGTGCTCCCTAAACACCTTGCAGACGTTCAGTGTTTTGGGCTGTGGGCACAGTTTTTCTGTAGCAAGTTACAGCATAAAGAGAAATTCCTTGTCCGTTGAACTGGAATGAAGGGCATTTGCTGGAAAACAGCAACACTTGTTTCTTTTACTAAACATATATTAATTAATTCATCTAGTGGGGACTTCCCTATTAGTCTCTTTCCTATGATCATTAGAGCTGAAGGTGATATTGATTGCACTTTGAAAATAAACACTGGTATTAGTTACTTTTCTTTCACATTTGTTTAAAAGCACAGAAATAAAAAATCATTGGAGTGCAGATATGGGATATCTCAGAAAGCTGAGAATATAAAAATAATTTTCCTGTTGATGTAAATTGTCCATTTATTATGGCTAATTTCTTCTACATACATGCACTACAGTTAACCTTCTTTGAGCTTTGATCCAGTTAATTTCACTGATGGGCTCCAACCTTTGACCACCAATGAAAGTACAGTCACATCTTATGGGACATATTGAAGAGTCTTCCCTCCTGCAGATATGTAGGAGGATGGTGTAAGAAAGAAAAAAAAAACATGTAGAAACTGCAAAGGTGCTGGACAGTGAGAGGAGGGTAGTATCTAGCAGAAGGATGTGTATGCACAACAGAAACCTGGACCTTCACTATGAATCCCCTCTCCTCTTCCGCCTTTTCTCTCTTCACTATTTAAGGTTAAATTTCAGATGGAAGCCTCCTTTTGTCAATTGTATGTGTCCCTCTACAGAGCTACTAACATACCTGAAATCTTTTCACTAATCTTGCAAAACCAAATATAAATAATCCCGTAAGCAAATAGGAAAAGGCAGGAAGGCTACCAAAGCTGATGTTTTTTGAAGTTAAGCTAAAATTTTAAAAATATTGCAGCCTGGATGTTTTTAAATATAGTGACCAATATTCGCAGCTGGTATAAATTGGTAGGATGTCTCCATTAAATCAGTGGAGAATTGATTACCTGGCTCTATGCTCGTAACTTGTTCATAGCATATTGTAATGGGGTTTGCTTCCTTTTAGTGACAAGTTGTGGGAAATACGCTGATTAGTTCTGTACTGGGAAGACCATTTCAGTCTTATTGCAGAATGACTAATGGAGCTTTGAAAATGTTGAGGTAATGTAAGTGTGTGCTGTATGTGTAGTGTGGGGGAAAATGTGGTGTACATGAAACCTGAGCACAGAAACGATAAGCTTGGAAACCATCTTTTCAGCGAAAAGAGCTGTAGAGCCTCTCCTTTGCATTTTGAGACAATTTGGAAGAATGCGTTATTCATAGCAAAAGAATAGTTAGAAAGTCAGTTGTTTCTGATGGAGGGTGGTGGGCACAGGCTTGCATATTATTTAGCCATTTTATGTTACATACTACTGCAGAAAAATCTGTCTTGTGCCTTGAATAGTGTATTGATTATAATCAATCAGACATTTTACATAGACTAAGGTATGCCGTACTTAGCAAAAACTGCATTGACAAAGAGAATGTATTAATGGATGCTAGAAATTTTGGCATTAATTAGGCCTGCTGAGGTCTTAAATGTAAAGGATGCTCTATAAATGTGCCACCATTCAGTAACCCAATTTTTAGATTGATTATTAGAGATACAATAGAGCATGTTACTATGTTAAATATTGAGAAAGGTTAAGTAACAGAAGGGTTCAAGTGATACAGTCATCAGATATTCATCTGTCAAAACACCATTTTTCTGATTGTTCTGCTGTGGATCAAGAATCACAATTTGGTTTGGGAAATATGCTTTGGAGCCAGTATGGCTGAGAGGGGTTAAAGGATCATGCCATGCAAGATGCAATTTTAACTGTAGGATTAGATCTTTTGAGGAAAAAAAATGGGCTCTCTCTCTTTTGATAAAGAGAAAAATATCCATAAGTTGAAAAAGTCATTATTGTAACACTTTTTTTTCTCTCCTGTGTTTTAGAACCAATATTTTTTTTTTCCATTGGTATGTGTAATGAGCCATAGTTAATATATGCTACTTAGCTTAATCTCGCTGAAACTCATCTTTTCAGTATGAAAGAAGGGGAGCAGGAGGAGAATGAATATATACAAGAGATAAAACCTGATAATATATGCATGGCACCTGAGCCTCAGCTGTCACCTCATGGATAAAGTATAAGATGGGACAGTAGGTAGGATTTGGTTTTGCTGTTGACCTTGTGGTGTGAGCATATCACATAGTCTTTCTAAGCCTCTTTGTTCTTGTTATTCAAATTAGTTTGCTAGTTGGAACCACATACCTTCTTGTTGATGTAAAGTATCATAATGAAACTGCAATTATAAAAGAGGAGCTTTTATAATGCAGCAAGAAACGGTGTTAAGATTAATTCCTTACACTTTATTAGGGAATGCCCACACTGCTGAAAGCTCTTTCAAGACTCATAAATTCAGATCTTTGAGGTGATATCGCAACGTCCCTGAAAACAATCAAAGAAAGGATAAAATTTGAAATTTGAAGCTTCGTGAATGTATGAATAGGAAAATGTAACGACTAACCATTTTCACACCAAGTTTTATTTAGCTCTTCTCAAATGCACTTTTGGGGCTTGAGGAAACTGCGCTTAGTGAAGGACCTAAGAGTTTGGACAGTTGTAAGAGGTATCTGCCAGCCTGCTTCTTACTCTTGTAAGTCCTGAGATTAGCGGCTGCTTAAGTTTATGCCAATGGCTTCCAGAAAGGATTTTTTAGGCAGGAATTGTCAAAGTATGGGACATTCTAGTCATAATTTTTCAGGGTCCTGTCATGTTGCATTGGGTAGGGGGTAAGATATGGTTACAAGCTATAGCTGCTGCTAATTCTCCCATACTGGCGGGATCCTTAAACATCTTAAAAGGCAGCTTTTCCTGACCTCTCTTCAGTGCTAAAAAAGGCAAGGTTGTTGCCAGAATGTGGCTGTAGTCAGTCTTCTCTGAACATTTCTGAGATTGCAATATCAGCATGTTAAACTGAAAGATTCTGCGTCTGTGAGTTGGTTCAGAAATAAGTGGTGTGCCAAATACCGTTGTTTATAGAACAGAAAAAACTTTCAAACTGCTGAATAATAACATAAGTATAGGATTACTAAAACCTATGGGTGACAGAAATGTGGTATATACATTCCCTGTTTTTCTCTCAATTTTTTATGAAATAGTGCACAAGAGGCCCTTGTCATGTGGTTCCAATAGTTACTGCTCAGTTGCCTCACCAATGAAGAAACACCTGGCAGAGGAATCTGAGATTTGCATTCGGTGATTTTATCTGTGAGAGTTTCTGTAAACAGTGCCTTTAAAGCTGATTTGCTGGAGTTTTCAATCAATCTAAAACTTGAACGCAAACCCCATTCATGTTTCCTAAATACCATTAGTTTTCACCATGGACAGAACTAGATTTGCAACTCAGTCTACGTCTATTGACTCTCCTGGTCTTTCTAATGCTTTTGAATTGTGCCTTCCCTGCTTCATTTTTTTTCCATCATTGAAATGGGAATAAAACCTTCCATCATCAAAATTATTACTGATGATTTGTATATTGAGTTATACATCACTCTGTAAGACTTAAAAACAAATATTTTAGCTGTTGTGTTTTCAACCACTGTCACAAAATTTTCTATAGATATGTCGAAAAGGTAGCTCCCAATACTAGTAAACCTACAATCTGTTCTGGATGTTTTGCTCAGCCAAAGGTCAGTCAGACTGGTAGAAAGAGAAAATATGTAGCTGGAAGGTGTGGAATAACTGTCTTTACCACTCATTCTTTCTTTTTTGGCAAAGCCCTTATAGCGAGCAGTATTCTCTACTTTAGCATTGGTGGACACATGTTCTGAAAGAAAGGGGAAAAACCTTTTTTCTTCTGGAATAGCACATTAACCAGTTGAGATGTGGGGGAGCTGAGTGGTTTAAATTAATAGGTGGTGGTCTCTGTGAGGGTGATGTTCTCTTATAAGTAGGTAATAGCCTTTTATTGTTGTGTTAGACTGTGACATATGAGAGGCTTTGAAATGAATCAGAGGTAGGTTCTGCTCATGCTGGACCTGTGTCTCTGATCAGCCAAAAAGGAAACGCTGCTCTCCCTGTGAAATGATGGATGGATTTGTCTGGTTAGGAAAAAATACAGTGACAGGCAACCAAAATTTTCCTACATACATATTTTACCAAAATACTAAACAATATGCTTATTTTGTCACTGGAAATATTTTGTTATGAGATGATGATTCATCACTGATCTTTGCTCTCTGCCGATGGAACAGCTCTCTTGGGAGGAAAATGCAATCTATATCTGTCTTATTTGTTTGACAAGCCAAAAAAAAATCAAGAAACAGAGTTCTGCTTTTGTTTCAGTGATTTGAAGTACATTTTCTAACTTTTTATTCGAAGAAGCTGTTTGTAAATCTAGTCTAAAAAAATGCTGTTTTTACAAGATTCAGGAGCATGTTTCATTTGGAGTGAATGAATTATTCCTTGCCAACAGACAGCTGTAAATACATAAAATGCTCAAGCTTTTTGAGGCTTGGCTCAAACGCCAGCAGAAAATCAATGATAAAAATCAATGCCTTATATGTGCAGTACTTTACTTAATCATTTAAAAAAATTATTTCAGTGAGACATAGAGGGCCAGATCCAGAGCAAATTGTCAGAAATAGTTTAGCTTCTGTAGAGTTCTATTGATTTACTCCTATGCTAGATCTGGCCCACTGCGGAAACTAAATTTAATATAACTGTATTTTTTAATGTTTTTATTTATTAGTACTGAACATCATTGCATTTTCCACAACCACAAAAGTGGATTATGTTCATGGCAAATTCTTTACATACATAGAATGTGTAGTTGTGTCTGACATGCAACAAAATTACACTTGACATTTATGAGCTCAGGATTGAGTTTTCCATTTCATTTTGTGTAATTTATAAAACAAGTTCATTTCTCAAGTTACACCACTGATTACAACCGCTAATTTGCATGGATGATTAGGACACCCTTTGTGAATTAGGGATTATAAATAAAAATTGAAGCAAGTGTGATCTTTCAGAGATATACTTTCTACATTGATTTGATATGGATTGTTTAGATTTAATAATGTAGGATAAACCAGTATCACGCTTTAAAAATTTTGTAAGTATATCTTAGGAAAGTACAAAACTACTAGTAGACATCACTACACTCTCTGCTACTGAAACATTGCTAAAAAATAGGGGACACTGTTTAGAAATTGTTTCTTAAACTTAGTTCAGTATGTCCTGTGCTTATCCATGCACTTTGTTACAGTACTGGGATTATTAGGTGGTGCAAATGCTGTGGATTTCAATGCTGGGTATGGAATTAAGTGTGGAGTAAATTCTCTGGTATAGGTGAAGAGTCTTTCAGAAATTGTAACTATGATGCTACTGATTTTACTTGCAGCTGATAGCGCTCATTATCTCTAAAAAATCAGAAAATAACTCAAGTGGAAATTAAAATATGTTACATTATAAAAACGATCGTGTTAATATTATTGTGAATGTGCTTTCTCAATTCCTGACATCATGCATTTGAAATTCTTTACTTAATACTTCGTCAAGGTAATTGCCCTCATTTAATATCAGTCAGCCCAATCCTCATGAAAAATATCCATTAAGCTCAGTAATAATTTTCAGCCAAGTAAAAAAATGCAGACTGCATCTTGTATGCCTTTTCTCCTCTTTAGCGGAACATCCCTTTCTAAGGTAAGTAACCTGGCTATTGTCATCTTTTTAATTGTTATACTGTTTTCTCTGGTTAATAACTAATACTTTCTTTAATTTGCTTTCTATTTGTAACACCTCATTTATTATAAATTGCTATAGCCTGTATTTAATACCTAGACCTATTATTGTACAGAATATATTAATTAGGTCATACAGCAGTTTATACCATTGGGTGAGAAAGATGAAGCAAGGTAATTTATCCTGCATAAAAAGGAGTTATGAATCATGGCCAGCTGCTGTTTGCGCACAAGTAGTTAACGTGTGTTTCCATACTTAAAATATGAAGTTGTCCTATGTTGGTTTTTGTCACACTTTTGAGACAGATTTTTGTTAGTAATATAAGGAAAATTGTGTCTATTCTTCAATTTGCAAAGCTGATTGATTACATATTGAGACTAATCCCCAGATCAGACATCATATGCCAAGGCATAGACTGGATGACTACTTGAGGTCTCTTCTAATTTGCTTTCATGATTCTGTAGTTAAATTGAAGTGATGAATAATACAATGCATTTTCATGTTTGTGAAAGGTTATAGGCAGCCCCTGTTAAAATTCAACAGTGCATGACCATGTTTATATTTTATCTGTTATATATTTGTCTATTCTGTTTCTTTTTCTCCTCTATCCTTTTAGAATTGCACTTTTTTGTAAAAGATTGGAAATACAGAATGTTATCAATGTTAGTTGTTTCACTTCATAACAGCAACAATAGCAACCAATATTACTCTCAGGAACCTAAGACAACATTAATTAAATTTTGCCATCAAGAAGATGAGTATTTCTCAGCAAGGAAAAATTACTTTGTGATTAAAAGAGCTGAAACCCTGTTGTCCTGAAGTTCAGCGTTCATGCCAATGTGTAATTCAGTTATGCCTTTGAACACCATTGCAGTGTAATGAAATAAATGAATATATATATCACGAGCAGACATTTTGTTGTTAATTATATTTAATGTTTGGACTGTATAGTTTTCTGTTCCATTTAAAATAATGGAACTTGGTTCACTAATGATATACTTGCATACATTAAAGGGGAAACAGTTTCTTTATGGTTATCTCATGAAGATTGTACAGCAACTGGAAAAAACTCTGTTAAAAATGAAGACTATACAGGGACCACTGAAAACTGAGGAAGAAGTGTAATACATGGTCATGAGAAATCATTTTGCTTCGTACCTGGCATTCATTCACAACAGCTGTGTGTGACATTATTTGTGTAAAAGGGCGTACGGTTATCTTTGCACTCCTTGAAGTAGTTCTTTGTGCCGGAGGGCTGCTCAAAAATTCCTTTTGCTGCCAGTAGCCAAGGAGTTATTACTACATTCAGAGACTGCCGTGAAGGCCGAGTCCTGTCCTATTTCCCCTGGCCATTCTTTGTACTAGTTGTGAGGAAGGGAAATTATGTGGCCCCCAATCTGGCGGCTCGGCATCACTGCGGGATCTCTCTGCGCTGTGCTCATCACCCCTGCATCCTGCTTTCTGCCGACAGCATGCTGTGAAGTAACTGCAGTGCTCTGAAGCCTGTCTGTTGGATGTAGGTGAACATTTATTCACAGTTGTAAAATAAGCCTTGTAGAGACAAGTGTTAAACCTGAGAGAGAAAGTGAAATCCTTGTTCCAAGTAGTTACAGGCAAGATTTCCATTAACATCTGAGAGCCCATGATTTTGTCTTGGCTGCATTGCAATGATCTTCCTGCCTGAAGCTTCTCTTCTAAACAGACTTATACTGGGATCAGTCTATGTAGTGACAGATCCATTAGCCAAATTCATTTTGCTTATGCAAAATCAAAGTAAACAAGATCTGCAAAGACTCCTATAATCAGAAGTTTTGGGAATGGCATCGTGTCTTAAGATGAATTGCTACAGCTCTCTCAAAACATGTGGCTTTTCTTTTTTCACATTAGCCGTACTGAGCTAATTGTCATTCTCTTTAATGCTATAAGAACTTGTATTGCTTTGTTCAGATCTGTGTTTTCTGAAGCACAGCGTTCTTATCATGGTCTTCTAATAACTGGTGCAATAATATAGCATTGTATTTCAATAGATGAGGAAGACTTGAGTCTCAAGTCTTACGTGAGTGAAAATCCTTTAGCTTTAAACAGGGATTTGACTGTTGAATGAAATAACCTATATTTGATGAAATTGCTCTTCGAGAGGGGACAGGGTAGCCTGCACAGTGGTATTTTGGCCATAGAGTCAGCTGTATGAAGGCAAGGTAAGGTGACAGATTGAATGGCACCACCAAACCCATTATTACTGTTGCTTTTCAGAAAACAAGTCTTGTAAAGGCAACAACTACTTTCACAGCATATGAGAGTATAGTAGCCCTGCTATAATCCCGGCTTTTATAGAGACAAGGGGAGGTGGTTTTCCTTCTCACCAGCAGATGAGAAGGCCATGTCTACTAAGGCTGGGTGCAAAAGAGTGATCGTCGTCTCCAAGGAAGCATGCAGGAGTCAAGTAAATTTGCCAAATATGCTCAAATTAGAGCTGTCATGTGTCTGTGAGTGAACAGATGGAAATTGTGAATGAAGATCATAGCCTTCAAATGTCATTGGGAAAAGAAATTCAGGTAGAAACAGAAAGCCCATCTAGGAGAAGAAGCAGTGTGATAGCCCTGGGCATCGTGTTTGTTTGAAATTGAAGGAGCTATTAGACAACTATTTCAGGTGGATCTTGTATATATGTATGTGACCGATGAAAACTCATTTTCCCAGTAAAAGTGTTTTATGACTAAGAAAGAATTGCCGGTATTTTTTCATAAGCGACTAAGCTGTGGTCTGGGAAAGGAATCCATGCTAATAGTAGAACATTTCTGTGTATCATATTTCATTTTAATATGAATTAAAATGATTAATTAAAGTAACTGACACTATAATTCCTTCCATTCTTTTGAATTTTCTGACACGATTTCTTCCTGTGGGACTGAGCACAAGTTTTCAATTCAGTTCGCAAGGTATTAGGTACCTCAAGTTTTGTACATACTCGCTTTGAAACATTTAAAACCATATTTTCATCTAAATGTTTTCATTGCAATCAAATCAAGCTAGATATCCAGAAATGTAGATTACCCAAATTAATGAATATTTTTAGATATTAAAATTAATATTTTTAGATATTAAAATGGAAGCTAATATATATGTCAAGTACACTGCTGCACTGGAAATAATTAGAAAGGAGAACATGGGGCTTAGTAAAAAGAATCATAAAGAGAGTAAGGAATTTGCAAATGAGCAGATGACAGCAGTGTTAAATTGGGATGTATTGTGCTGCAGGGAGTTTACAACTGGAACTTTTATGGAAATGGTCCTGAGATCATTTTTTTGTTTAATAATTTCACTATTGATACTGGTAAATATTGGGAGTGTGCTGGTGAAATTTGCTCATATCAGATAGGCAGAATGGCATCAATAATACAGAGGAAGACTGGGATATCATATAGGAGAAGGTAAATAGCCTTTAGGATTGGGGTAATAGAAATGCAGTTAAATATTAAGTGAGGGGCACTTATTAACATCAGTTTTCAGCTATAAGATCCGTTCCAGTCCTGTATATTTTTGCTCTTATTATTTTGGATAGTCCATATTTTGTGCTGCCTTTTATTGATTTTTTAACTATTTTGCAAATCACACCACTTAGGCATTTTTTTTTTTTTTTAAACAAAACTGGAGAACGGTGAAATTATTTTTACAATAAAAATCACTTTTAAACCAAATTATGAAAAAAAAAATTATTATGAAAAAAGTAATAGTCACTGAATCATAAATCTGCAAAAGGAAAAATATGTAATGAAAGCTGAAAAATATTTCAGCTTTTATAACACCAGCAGCCAACCTAAAAGGATTTGAATCTTCTAAGATAGATGCTGTCTTGTGATGGAAGATAGATTGGCCTATGAGCCTGAATAAACTTAGTCTCTAATTAGTATGCAAATCTCACCTGCTCCGGGGTTCTTCTTCTTTCAAAAACTATGATCTATTTAGTGTTTCCGTGTTTTCTGGTGAATAATCTCACCCAGGAGGTTTCTTTTTCATTCCAATTTTCTTCATACCTGTAATTTTGAAAGCATGCTGTACTATTTTAGGTCAATATTTTCTTCAAAGCACCAAGCTGAGAAATGTTAGCATTTCTGAAATTAAAAAAATCCTGAAAACAAATGCAGACATTTAATAAGAAGAATATTTTTACTTAATCCTATAGAGTAAAATTCTATATTGAAACATATGTTTATTATATATGTGAAATACATACAAAAATTACAAAGAGGGCTATAGCTGTTGAATATAAATTTAATTCATCTTGTAAGCTTTTGACTTGATTAACAGAATATTTAATAGTAGAATGTTCAATAAAATATATACATGCCTTTAAAGTCCAATCGTATATCATCAAAAACAGCGGCATTCTCAACAGAAGCAGGATCACATCTTAGTCAATGTCATTGACAGAAACCATGTCAGCATGTTATGAAGTATAGAAGTTTTCTAAATTTCTGTAAAATTCTGAAAAAAAGTTTGCTTACACAAACCTGATTCCTCCTTCCCCTCCCTTTTTGCTGATACGATTCCCTGTCAGCATGGAACATAAACAAAGCATCTAAACAGCTGGACCCGACTCAGGATGTGGATCTCTTGAGTGATACATTCATCCAACTTCAGACATCTCCTTTCAGGGCTCCAATTACCTTTTGAAAGAACCATCCTTTTTTCCGCTATCTAGATAGGAAAGTTAGTCTTCTAACTTCTTAAATGGTCAAAATCTTCATAACCTGACTCCCCTCCGCTATGCAAATAACCCTCTGGAAGAATGCATGTGCACATACAGACTCACGTGCACACACACACGTGTGATCATGACCTGTGATGGCAATTCCTGCATGTTTAGAGGCTTCTCCAAATGCAATGGATGACAAGACTGTACATTACACCTTAGACTGCATATATTTATTTAGACAGTGACTGTCTATACTTGCTGTCATGAGGCAACAAGCTTGTTTGGAGTGTCATATGAGTACTATATTTGATGGGGTAATCTCTCTTCTACGAACTGCATGAAGTCATTTAGCTATGCTTGTTCTATATGCATAATTCCTCTTTGGTGGCCTTGAAGTAATGAAAAAGGAATTCATGACACCTGTATTTTATTTTCCAGTTGTGTGCAGGGTGCATCCTTGGACAAGTCACTTAGATGCAGATCCTGAAAGGTTTTCACGGCTCCAAATAATTCCAAAGACATCTTTAAAGGTTTGGGCTTTAATCTTTTTAGCCTTTCATTTCCTTAGCTGTAAGATGAAAATGTTATTGTGACCATATCTCTGCAGCCCCTTGGAGACTCTTGGATGAAAGGTCCTGTAAATGTATAAACCATTTTTTTATTATTTTCTTATTGGCCACTGAAGGGAATTTTGCATGGAATATAAGCATTTAGAACTATAGGGGTTTGCAGTGTTTGTCAGAATCAAGAAATTTGCCCTACATATTTATTTAATTATTACGAAATAGAAGCACCAAACATAAATAATGCATGAAAATATTTAAAGTACATTTTTCTACTATTTTTTTATTATTTTATCTGGTTGGATGGGTAGCACTGTTGAAGGTCTGTTGAGAAACCATCTCAGTCTCCCAGGAATGGTGCTTCTTGGTAAAAGGTAACTACAGAAAATTGTTTTAGCATTAGGGATTCACCTGATTCTAGTACAGCACTCAGAGGTGGAACCAGCAATCTTGTTTGCTAAAGACAATTCACAGAAGTATATTACAGGTGCCAAACTATACAATTCTCTGAGACAGAGAAAAATAATAGGTCAAAGAGAAGCTCTAAGCCCAAATAGTCAAGAAAGAGAAGGCTCTGCATCACCATTTCCAGAATGTTCACTGTGATTTTGATTTGCGGTATAAGAACGCACAGAAATCGGTGGAAGCTTTGTGTTTAGCAACACATAAACATGAAGGAATCAGTCTGTGCTCTTCAGTGGCAGCCAGGTAGATGGCAGGTCCTTTGCAGCTGTAATACACTGGCCCGGAGGAATGGGAGTGGGGGAGCATGTCTGGAGCGGTGTGCGCTACCCTGGGGGCTCCTGCTGCTGACCAGTCGCACAAGTCCCTGCTGTGGAGGAGATTTATTTTTCCCATCTCACTATCTTGCTTGCAACAGATTAGCCCTGTGCATGGCCATTTTCCTGCTGCGCTCACCAGAAGACCAAGTCAAATTTAAACTGGACAGATCCTGTAGGTAGCTAGTTCGTCAAGTCTTAGTTTAAATACTTAGGTCTCTGTCTTCATTTCAAAGCCTTTCTTAGGCATGTTCAATAGCTCTTCAAAGATAACCAGGCTTTCTCAAGTTTGAATTTCAGTTAAGCTGAAATAAAGATTCTTGTCCAACACATGCCAAAACTGGGATGAATCCCACCTGGCTCAGAAACAGTGCACAACACAGGGTTGAGCATTGGGACTGCAAAAAGTCATGCTGCTAGTAAGCTGTATTATATTCGCATGATGTATAGAAAACTTCTCAGCTGTGCTCTGTCACATATTAACAATACATTAAAGGTACCTATATATAAAAGGATATAGGGAGGTACTTGTGTCAGAGTTCCGATCAAATAGACATTGTGTTTACATCAGTGGAAGGAACTTTCTAGATTTGGACTCAAATTATAATGATTAAATATAGGAGATGACAAATATTATACATGTTTATAGAAGAAGTATAGTAGTATATAATACCTGATATACTTCAGCTGAGCTGTCAAAAAATGCTTTACAAACTGTTAAGTTATCACTGGGGATGAAACTCAGACCTTTCATATGAGGCAGTGTCAATCCTATGTTGGTTAGTGGATACATTGAAATTTATGTGAGAATTATGGACTAAATATCATCTTTAGAAGGAGAAAGACCTCATTCAGTGAAGTATGAAAGAGGCCTCAGCTCTTGAAAGAGGTGGAAACTCTCAGTGCCTCACCAGATTCAATTCTGAGTGTTCAAAATAACTCAAGCCTACAGACTGACAAGATAGTCAATTTTAAATTTTAAGTATTTTAAAAATACTCATTTTAATGTAGGAATTTAAAAAATTGATTTCTGGAAAAATTAAAATCTTTTAAATAAAATAAGAGAGCTGAGATTTGTTAAAAAAGAAAGTTGAGATTTTTTTCACAGTTAGATTAATTTAGAATCCAGCTAGTAAAGAAAACACCTCAAACCTCAACATTTTTGTGACGTTTTGAACAGCTGGGTGCTTTTCATCTTTATGTTTCCTGGTTTAGTTTTGTATTCCTGTTTGTCAAATTGTTTGCATTATGGTAGGCTTTTATACAAAAAAGGCTTATAAAATCAGGTTAGACCAGTGTGGGTTTAAGGAAATCTAAAGCAAGACCAATAAGAACATTTCTGCTGAAGGTTTAGGAATAATTTGCAGTAATGAGTAAAATTCCACAACTATAATTAAGGGCTAAAGAAAAAGAAGCTGAAGTAAATTTACTCCTGAATTTAATGCTGATAAAGCAATATTCAAGAGAATACAATGAATTACCTTTTCAGCTCATTATTACAAATATATTTTTGGACCTTACATTATTGGTTATAATTCTAACTCAGCTGATTACTGTAACTATATTACCTTCAAAACATTAATGGCTAACAGAAGTGACATTCTTTGTATTCTGTTTCGTCCATTCCAGACTTGGTGTTTCCTACTGCTCTTCAAAGGGTTAAGCTCAGAAGGAAAGATAAAGTGGCCACACATCCTGGGAGATTTCTCTTTCTTTCCCTTTCCCTCTCTCACGGATTAAGAGAGAGAGCTGCTCTTGAGGCAGGTTTCTCAGGCAGACATGAAACTAGAGCAGATGCTAGCAGACCAGGCAGTAATGCATATACTTCACTTTTTTTTTTCTTTCTGTTAAATACATTTGTTATCCTGAAACAAGTCTTTGTCCTCAGATGACAACTAATACAGTTTATTTATAAAGCTGAGCCATCATCAGCTTTAAAGATGCACAGTTGGTAGGGTGAGTTTAACCCACACTCTATACCTCGTTAACTTCAAACTTCATTAATTTTCTATAGCCAGGAAAATAAAGTGAAAACCCTGTTTAAGATGGAAATTTCAGAATTTGCCAGTGGTTTTTGTGGAAGAATAAAATAAAAAGAACAATTAAATAAAATGCTTATAGGGAGTGCTTATTAGATTTACTTATATTCAGGAAGAAATCAAAGCTAAGGATAATATTTGATGCAAAGGGAATGAGACAAAGTAGTGTGTTTTGGTACTTAAAAACAGCCTTCAATTAGCTTAATAAAAAACAGAATAAACTGGTTGCTGTCAAAGAAGGTTTATACAACTCTTGAAGATAGCATTGAAAAATTGTCGCTTGGGCCAGCTTTCAAAGCACAACATCCTATCTGCTGTAGCATACACCTGTACCCCATTTGCTTCTGCCAAAGCCAAAAGGAAGCCTGAATATGACACAAATCTCATTTCTGTCAGCTAAAGAGATTCGGTGAAGATGCAGGAGCAGTTTCATCCAAAGGATACCACAGTCACTGCTCCAAAGAAAACATTCTCCAAACACCTTGCAAGCCCTATCATTTCCCAGTTTGTGTTTGGGAAACGATGTCTTGAATATAAAAATTTTTCACAAACAAACTCTCTTTAAAAAATCTACTTATATTTTCATCAGTAATATCCTGTTCTAATTTTTTTTTTTTTAAGCGTTTTCCCTGGGTACTCCTTGTTTTAGACAAACAATCAAAAGAACCGGCACATATTTTTAGCTTCATCCCTGTTTCTTCTTCATTCTAGCCAAGCTCATCTGTATACCACAGAATTGTCGAACAAAGAAGCATCACTTTCAAATATTCACAAGGGAAGAAAATTATGTTTTCCTTGTGTGGGCTTCCTTTTGGTTTTATTTTTGTTTTGTTTTTATGTTCCAGTTTGCTGTACAGCTATAATATCTCCTGCTTTGTAGGGTGTGTGTAATAAATGGGGTTTGAAATTCCTTAAACACTTTAGCTTCGCTTCAGCTATTAATCTCAGCAGCCATTTATTGGTTTGTATGCTACAAAGCAATGGAGATTATCCTTTAATTAATTCCATTGAGGAGTTCAGCTGCCACCATCAACCACAATATGGTTTCATAAATTAATATTGCAGGGGAAATATAATGCAATTTATTATAACATTTATATTAAAATGCAAGCAATAATACTAGAAATCCTGTGTAACAAAAGGATATATATGTATATGTATGTGTATCTCCCAAATGCAGTAATTAAAAGAACAATTGTATATTCCATTTTCATATTTTGATTTTATTTAACTGTTTTAAGTATATTTCAAAATCCATCAGAAAATAAAAAGATAGTGTTTTCTTGACTCCTACATAGGTAGCTGTCTTAAAAATTACAAAATTACATCTTACATCTAGATATATGAAAAATACATCATTGATCTTTAGAGCTCTGCTTGAGATCTAACTTTCTCACTACTTTGTTTGTACTATTGGAACTTAATCAATTATAATAATACATATTTGTAGACATGAACATTTTTATGTTATGAGTACTTGAGAGAGAACACCAAATACTGCCTAACGTATTGCCAAAATGTCTTGATCTCTGGAAGCTGAAAGTTCTTGGCATGGGCAACTTTTCTGTAACAGGGGACTGATTATATTAAAAAATATGTTAACTAGGGTGTTTTCTCTAGCATGACACTAAGCTGAGCTTAGCTGTTACTTTGAAAAAGACAACAGCTATGGCCTGGTTCAAAACTAATTTATGTGCTAGTAGTGTTGGTGTAAGCAGAACAAGTTTGACTGCCAGGACAATGCTGTGCAAATTTACTTTCTTTGATGTCGTTAAGTGTTAAGATTTCAGTCGTAGCTAACTTCTAATGGAGGTAGCAGAAACAAGTAGGGAGGTAAGATGGTTCTTCTATGCTCACCCAGACTAAAATTGGAAGCTGGGCAGACCTCAGGAATTCCAGATCAGTTCAAGCTGGCGAAATAATTATCAGTGGTGCTCCTTTCCTGAGTACTCCTTTCAGTAGGATTTCTTGTAGATTGGCAACCTTATCTGTGCTAAGAAATTAACCAGTGCGTGTTCTCTCTAAAAGTCTTCATATAGCATTATTAATTAAGTTAATTAATTAAGTAGAATCCTCAAGACAATCTGCAGAAATAGCTTTATTAAACCCCTGAGCATTTTAAGATATTGCAAAGCCTCTTTGTGGATTCAATATAAATCCTAATATTTCACTGATCTGGGCAAAGAAATGCAGAGCTTAAAATGGAAAAGTTTTCTATGCTAATTATAACTTTTTTGGTTATACAAATCAGAAGTGCTGAGTTATTTTTCATCTTAATAGATAGACATTTCTGTCATTAACTAATTAATAATTTGAGGGATGATTCCAATATATAAGTTGTTTTCTGGCAGTGTAGGTCCAGTGTATTGATCAAGTTTTGCAAGGACAGAAGCAGAGCTCTGTGTTTGCTGAAATATTATTGAATGTGCTGCTTTGAGAATTTGAAGCGTATAACAACAGAAATTGCAACTACTTAGTGTCACATAGAAGCTGATGGAAAACACAGTATGGCTTAGAAGCTTAAATCATCACACAGGGTTGATGTAAAAGCAGACTCACGCCAGCTATCCAGGCTCTGATGTGTCAGTGATGTGCAGATGTATTTGTGTTGTGTAGAATGTTGCACAATGGCAGCAACAGCATGTTCTCAGTGAAAGCAGCTCTGGGAAGGCACGTGTGTACCTAAGTAGCTAACAACAGAGACAAGATGCTGCCAGGACATACTGTTTAAATGCAATCTACCTAGCAATAGCTACCGCTCAGGTCTGGTCAGGAACCGATACTACAGTCCGTGGGCTGCAGTCACCATCCAGGCTGAATATGTTCACTTAGCAGGAGACCCAGGGCATGAGGTTGTTCCCAGGAGCGGATCGATGGTTCCACTCCTTCCTCTGGTGGTTGGCATAACTCACTGGAGAAAACCAGCAGGTACAGTGGAAACATACCCACCAGGACCTGTTTAGTACTTGGAGATGAAATGACCATCTTAATTTCTTAACAGACAAAATACAGTTTGTAGTCTGTGTGTTTACAAATGGGTCTTATTTGTTTGTTGGGTTTTTTTATTTCTTTGGGGTTTCCTGTGTCATTGGTTCCTCTTAGATCTCCCAGTTCATGCAAAGCAGCAAGACTCTGCAATATATATTGTAGAAAAATGATAACAACTACTTTAGAAATTGAAACCTATTCTCGAAGCATCAATTTTGTGATCATATTTCCATAATTTCTGTTCTACTATTTGCAATAGCAGTTATCATTTTTTGATTCAGGTTGTTTATATATTTTCAGTTAACATGAACTGAAAAACACTGGATCTACTGATAAATCTGACTTTCATCAGATTTGTATTTAGTCTTCAATGCTGATATGTGGAGCAGGTCAGAAGTGTTGCAAGACTATCTTCGTGACTAAGAATAGCCGTGAAGTTATAATACCATACATATATATGTAGTTTACCATCTGCACTGACTAATAATATTAATTCATCTGATGACTGGATGAGAAGCAAAATCAGTTCGTTGAATAAGAGAAATTGAAAGCATGGTTCAAAGCCTCCTCAGTCAAATTGTCCAGGAAGAGACACGATACACCCAATTTATTAATGCTGGGTTTGATACTGTATTTAATTATTTAATAGAGAAATTTTGACAGTTTAATTATAGTGTATAGTTAGACTTTAGTGAACCTGGGTTTTCTGGATTCTAGCCAATAAAAATGATTTAATATTTGCTTGTCTTATTTTTATCTGTAGAAATTAGTACATCTGAACAAAAGGATATCCTTTTAAAAAAAAAAGTTAATGCCTTACAGGTTCATATCTTTACCTGTGATGGACTCTTTAGTAGCTTATTATCATTCTCATGTTATAATATAGAATGACTAATCAAATGAAAAAGCTGGTTGCTACATGCAAATCCCCATGTGTCAATAATAATCTGTTTAAATCTTTAAAACAACATGTAAGTCATGAATAGGGCCATGAAATAACTCTCCGATACACATTAAGTTTTAATTTATCCTTAAAAGGATAAGAAACTTTTTTTGAGAACTGCTCAGCAACAAATTATGATAACTAGGAATGTTGTTACTGTTTGTATATCCTTTTAGGTAGGCTCTTCACATGCAGTGGTGGTAGGGTGCATGTTCCATTTTGGCTGTGGGTCTCTTTGCCTGCCTTGTTCTTTTTACATCTGTCTTGGACCAGCTCTCTAATAGCTGGTGGCACAGGGCCACAGTGTCACTCATGTGACCATTCTCCCACAGTTAAACACAGGAGCACTGGAAAGGACCCAGGAGTTTCACTCACCACGTGATACCTGGCTTTTCACATCGCGTTGGTTGCATTGACTCATTGAAGCACTTGGGACTGCATGCAATGGCTTCTCCCTCTTCATTTAATGCATATGAGCAGCAGCACTGGGAATCTGGGTTGAGACACCAGAACAATTGATCTAACCCACTACATGATCAGAAAAGGGAATTTGTCTCCTCCCACAGAAGACAATAGCGTTACATTGTGTCTTTCTGAATATGAAGTTTATAAAAACAGAAACATTGAAAAGCAGGCATGTGGAGTTAGGGTACACACCAAGGTACAATGCCCTAACCTTCATTCCTGAGACGGGCAACCAGAGCGGGCAGCTCTTACCCATTTTGGTATGAAGAAGTGAGGGTACATGTGCCACAGGTGCATGAGGCATGAGGCACTATGAGCAGAGTTAAGGTTGATCATCAGCTCCATCATTTGTGTTTTTCAAAAATTTTGGTTTGGCTGATGTTTTAAATGTGTACCATTTTCCACTAATCAGTGTAACGTCACATTCATGAGCAATCATTTATGAAATTATTAGTTAAGATTGCAGTTGAGGCATGCCTGTGATTAGCTAAAGGCAGAGATGTCATGCGATTCTTAAATGCTTTTTCCCTTTCTTAAATGATCTTCCAACAAAGTGTTTGAAAGAGCAATCTATGACAGTCCAGAAAGAAAAATCACAGAAATACCTTAAGTGTTAAGACAGGGTGTTTACTACCAGGCTAAGATGTATGGATCTCCTTCTTATGCTTCTTTGTGACATCTTTTGACTGTCCTGTCACTGTTTCCCCTTCACCTTCTCTCATTCTCATCCAGTTAGACCATTATGCTTTAAGAACCCAGCAGCAAGTAAAAGGTCTGCTCCTTGTTCTCTCATTCCTTTTGCCTCATCTTGCACCACAGGCAACAGATCCAGCATGGTAACTCATTTCCCTTTTTAAATTTTATTCTGCTCCCCCCTCAAAAAAGCAAAATTCTCAGTAAAAGTACATGCTGTGGAGTAACTATAGAAGTTAAAAAAAAAAAAGAAATATTTTAGTATTAGCAGAGTTGTGGCTTGAACTTTATGTCTGTGGAAAAATATAGGTAAAGGTGTCAGTAATAAGATAATTTGGAAAAGCTAGATATCAGACTAAGATAACTACAAGCTGAGAACCTCAACTGTATGGAGTACTTTTTGAAGCACACCGAATTACAGGACAACCCAAGTAAACATGGACTTTCAGAGTATAGAATTGCCTAGCTTTAAGCTCAGAAGAGCACTCTGAAGTCTTTTTTTACACTGTACTATTCAAGAATTGCTTTTCAGATAAGCCTTGAATTGGGGTGAAGTAAATTCTTCCTGTAAATGGTTCACTTTCTTCAGAAGACAATAAGTGGTAAATTTTGATATCAGTCCTGTTATTATATCCACCTATAGAGTTTATGATACGGGATGTAGAGCTTTCTCTGAGCAGGGCATATGCAGCCCTGCAGTCAAAAGGTGGGGATGGGAGAGCAGCCTGAGCAGCCCTGGAAGCATGATATGCTTATCATCTAGAATGTCTTACCTTCGTAATGCAATGGGAACGGTCTCTGTGTTGGGCCAGGTGATGAAGTCCTGGTGCAGGACAACATTCAGGAGAGATGTTTATTCACTGCATTTTTTCTTGTCTACAATCCAATATACAAAATGCAATCAATAAAAGGGCTGATTAATTATGCCTGACAGGAGCACCATAAGGAAGGCCTGAGTACAACATAGTTGTACACAGGACTGATTGCCAGCATTACATCTGGGGACGAATGAGGAAATGGGGACTAATGAGACCTCCACTAATGCCTCCTCCTGCCACCTCCATTGCACTGCCCCGCTTCAGTGGAAACAGAATGTTAATTAGACAGCCGAGGAGGTGATTGTGTTCAAGGATTTTGAAGCATTTTATCATACACCTACTACATCATGTACTGAATTCCTCAGCGTCATGGAGGATCAAGGGATATGAGAGCGTGATGGACAGGTGAAGTAATCAAAAAGCAAGGTGTTATAGTGGTATGGACAAACTGGACAATAAAACATAAAATTAAAGAATCCAGATTTCATAGAGAATAGGGCTAACTACAGAAAGTTCTTTGTTTTCATAACCGTTTGTTTTCAAACAGGGTAATTATTGAAGTTCTGTTGAAATCAAAGTAATTATGTTGATTTACACAAGCACAAAATCTGACCTAAATAGGAAAACAGGAGAAGAAAAACATTTCCTCCCCTCTCCTCCAATATCTAATCTTCCTTGAAATGTGAAGGGTCTTCATGCAAAATGAAAGCAGATTTAGAAGTAGTAAGAACATCTGAAAAAAATAGACTGTTCCAGGGATTTGTAATAATGATTTCTCCTGACTATCACACTCTCTTAAATAAAATAGAAGAAAATTTCTACCTGCAAACAGCAGATTCAGTAGCTCTCTAGAGGTTTAATCTTTCACAGATAGCAAGAAATCTGAGCCGAGTAAAAACCCGGAGCTCTGCAAAATATAAGTTTCTGATGGAATGCTGTTGTTCTGTTTTGTGAACTACACCATTTATCTTTATTTCCTTGTAGGTGATGCTTTCTGTGTATACTTCTGAACTGGGCCACGATAAGAGTAAAAGCAGATGCAGGAAGTCTCTATGATATAAATAATGATTTTTCTTTACAAAGTACTTTTGACATTTTAAGAGGGATACTGTTGAGCAATTTGCTCTGGTTTGTTGCTCTCCCATGAAAGAGCTAATTTAGTCCAGTTAAAAGGCAGCTTTCTCATTGGCTCTGAAAAAAATTAGTACTTCGTATGCAGTCCATATCCACAGCTTCCTTGGGAGCTGGCTTTATTAACCAAACACTAGCCCACTCCTCTTCTGGCATGGCAAAGTCCCGGTAGATTTTTTGTCTAAAACCTATGTCTCCTCCTGTAAAAACACACTCTAAATTCATTTGTGCAGAGTAATAAGCCAGAGCTATAAAAATCTGCATGTCAAAGACTGGCAATAATAGTGATGATTACATTTTTTCTTGCTGTTGAGTTATTTTGCCATGTTTTAGGAGGTCACTACAGGAAAAAACAAACAAACAAGCAAACAAAAAACATGCCAGCTGATCTAAGGAAAAAAACTAAGGAAGTTTAGGCATCAACCTTTTTCGTTAAGCTGCTAAAACGAAACTTGTCAACAGGGGCATTAGAGAGTGAGATGACAATGTGACCGGCACTCCAGCATCCTTGGGAGGACTCCCAAGGTCATCATTGAGATTAGCTTTGCAAGCCTCATGCCTGTGAATTCACTTCTGGTCCTCCAGAGGATCCCATGTGCCATCCTCAGGGCTCAGCAACATGGGGTGCTATTGGTACAATATTGGAGGGCCCATCACGTTGCCAGCCACTGGTATTTCAAGCAGGTACAATGCATTCTCAGCCATACTTGAGACCACACGTTAAGACTTATCTAGGGTATGGAGAACTAATTAACCCTCTCTCCATCAACCACCTGTATTCTCAAAGAGGACGAATCGAGAGAAGGGCCTGACATCTCTACTATATGCAGGAATAGGGAAAATACAGTATATAGAATTTAGTACAGCACAGTGCAGGTCTGCAAGTAGAGCTTTTAGCTGATAGAAATTATAACTACCAGTAACAGTCAATCCCCCAAATATTGTGTTTTGTCTTTTGTCCTCCTCTCTTCTTTAAATAAACCTTTTAACAATTTAATCTATTTTTTGTTTTGGTTTGAGTGGTATATTTCCCTTGATTTTCTTCAGAAAACAGTAATTCTGTCTTCTGCCAATATATCTATAAGACTTTGTCTACTTGCCATCCTTCGTTCTTATACTCTGATTATCAAGTTTCATTGATGCTTTGTTAATAAGCTACATTCATGCTCTCTGAGCATCCAGTCTTGCTATCTAATAAGGTCACAGACCTTATATAATAAGATGACCGTTATGATTATTTTGAGAGATTTTACCTCACTGACTTTGCAGTTAAGATAGCCTAAAGCCTATCCATTAAAATGGATTTTTTACCTCCATTATTAATGTGGCTTAGTGCCATATCTTTAATATTTTGTAGGTGAGAAAATAAAGTGGGGTATGATATTTACACGTATCCTAGCCATTTCAGGTATACTCCTGAAAAAAAAGGATATCTTTGAGGGTATTTTGAAAAAAGGGTATCTTTGTGGGTGTTGTGAAAAAGGCTGTACAAAGTGATGAGAAGGAATTTATTTGGTTTTTGTTTCCTTGCTTTTTTGTAAATCTCATTTCCCTAGATTGGGTTGCGTGTTTGGTTGATATTGGATATTCTACTGTCATTTATGATGCTAATTCACAAAAATGGAAATTGTTTCAGGTCTGAAGCCACCTTTCTGTAGTAAATATATGTATTTGAATAGAACTTTATTTAGTTTTCTTCAACCAGGAAATTTTCCTTAAAATTAAATTATAGCCGCAAGCTTATTGGGCTTTTCTTTTCCTTTGAGGATTTTCAGTTAATGTGTTATTTAAACTCCAACATAGACTAAAAATACTGAAGTTTCCAATTTATTTACAAAAAAATACATAGGTTACAAGTGTCTCTTAACACATCTGCTGTTTGGAAGGCAGCACACAGAGGATAGATTTTGCCTAATCTGTGGTCAGCTCTTGACTGTTGGGTGAGTCTCCCAGAAGAGTTAGCTATCATTTAATGTGCCTGTCATATAGATGCATGCCATTTAGTATCTAACAGTGCTAACAACTTATATATGTTTCAATTATTAAGATTTCAGTTAAAGGATCCTTGATTTTAATCAAGTGGCTGATCATATATAATGGAATTTAGTTTAGATTGTGTTGTTTTGGGTTTTTCTCTCAATATATTTGATAAACATGGTAGAAAAATTCCAAGATGTTAGTAAGACTGTATTTGGCAATGTGAGTGGACTTGGTGAAATATACTATAAATCACAAGAGACTGTGACATTCCAACTAAATATGCGCAAGGAAAATGGTAGGTAAGGCAAAACATCTGTAAGTGAGCTCATTTGCCTTTGCTCTTGAGAATTTTCAGTACAGTCTTTGTTTCAGCTAAATGGGGCTTTATTATTTTAATTAGCTTAATGTCTTTGGCAGGGAACTGCTTTTGGAACAATACAGGAATAGGATGAGGATAAAATATAAGGAAATAGCACCTCAGCATCACTGAATTAGCCCATCAGCAGAAATAATTGCTGGTGTTAGGTATGCTTGATAGAAAGCTTGCAGCAGTACTGCTATGTTAGTTATCAGCCTAGATCTATATTCATTACTTCTCTAACATGACAAATAATTACTTTAAAAAAAGAAAAGGCTGGATTATTTTTTTTTAAATCACTTATAAGCAAAGGAGGTATCAAGCACGATAATTGCAAGAAAGATTTAAAATGAGCATAAAAAGACTGTGGCAAGATGCTATCATTTTACTGGTAATGCTTTACTTAAAAATGGACAATAATTCATTCTTTGTGATGTAGTTAGATTAAAGAACTTTTTCTCTAATATATTAGACATATTACCTCTAATTGTTAGCCTCATCTAGATACAGATTCTCTGCTGTGGGTCTTCCTGAGAAGCTCAAGGAGAGCCGATTTGCACCTCAAATAAATCCAGTCTTTCCTATAGCGCAGTGGTGAAGGGTTTATCACGTGATGGAGCAGACTGTCTAAAAGAGTCCCCCCTGTGTATCAGCTGGAGCAATGCCTTTTCATTGGCCTATACGCAGACTTACAAAGAAAACACTGTAATTGCTCCTGGCAAGGTGAGCAGAGCCCATGGCAAGGCAGAGAGGCAGATGCTTTGTTTCTTTTAGGACTAGTGCTGGGCTGCAGTTGCTCACAACCCAGAGCTTTCTGCTTGGATGCAGATGGAAGCAAATGACTGATGTGGTCTTCTGTAAGGCTTGCATTGGTCTTCTTGATGGGAAGCAGTAAGAAAAATAGTAGATATATTGCACTGTTAGGAAATAATTTTTAAACACACACTACTCTGCAGCCTTCTGGTATTTTTTCACCCTCAAGTTACTGTATAATTCAATTCCAGGCATCATGACTTTTTGGTCAGTGGAAGGAAATATACTAAAAACACATTTTGGAAAACGATTGCTCTCACTTATCCTCCTTTTCACTTTCCAGCATTTAATTTGATTTGTAATCTTTATTTAAAGAACAATAAAGATGAGAGTCTTTATATATTGAAAAACTCATAAATTTGTGGTGAAAATCATTTCAGGAAGAAAGAAGCTATACAGCGGAGCTATTAAACTTATTGTCAGTTAGATTCAGCCTGTAAGACCTTCACATTCACACGAACAACGTTGGTAAGAGAGTAAAGAAAAAGCATTTTATACAGTGCCATGCTGTGCACCTAATAAAAAACTACAAGTGCTGGGAAGTTTATTGCAAGATTGTATAATTAACCTTTTGCTTCTAGTCTTCCTTCATACTGCTTATGTTTCTGTGAATCACTAATAGTTCATGGCAACAGTGGCGGGGGGGTAGTTACACTGAAATCAGAAAAAAAAAATTGATAATATGTAGATGATGTTTTCAATACAAGTTGATCTTAATGCTGCCCCAACGAAATTTAACTTTTTTCAGTAGAAACTTGTGTAAGATATTAAAGTATTACTGCACATAAACAAGTGCCATTTTTCTAGCGGCAGTTACAGGTAGAAAATAATCTCGACTATTGCTTTTGGTATTTTACTTCTGATAATTTTTAAATCCTTAAACATCAGTAACTTTTCATGATGGAAGCTTTCCTACATAAGTACCCCAGCACTGTCCAAAAGATCATCTTTCTTTTTCTATGATGTTCATTTACATTTGTGGAGGTCTGATTCTAGTTTTACTTCTGTTTCTCTCCACTGATTTCATTGACTTCACTACTCCTTCTACATGGAGAGTAAACAAGATTTACCAGGATAAACAACAGCAGAATCAAACTCATAAAGTTAAAGCCTGTATTTTAATATTTGTACAAATTAAGGTACTGTTCTTTTCCATGTCATTTTCTTACATCCTCCTTACAACTGTGGACTTCCTCCGTACTTTCTAAAACTTAACGTTTAAATGTGACTTAATTTCTGATTATACCAACTCCTCCTTCCCTTTTTCTCTTCCTTGATATATTCAGCTTGGGCCAAACCATAAAAGGTTTATTATAGTCATGAAAATGCAGCAACATTACCTCATTACACTAGAATTTATGTGCAAGAATTAAAAGAAACATTTGGAGCGCTATTTAAAACAGATATAAATATATCTGCCGTGATTAAAGATAAGTAATTTAATTTAACAGAAACTGTTAAATAAACAGCATGTTGTAATAGGTGGCAGAGTTCTGATGCCAATAAGTGAGGCTGCCAGAGGCTTTCAATCATAATCCTCTGTTTTCAGTTGCTGATAGCTCTGCCAAATGTAAACCATTGTGGCTCTAGTACTCTATCCTGAATATATTTTGTTAAAGTTTTGATTAAAATAAGATCTTTCTTAAGAAAGCTTAAGAATATAAAACCTGTCCCTCCAGCGTTGCCTCCTCATGTCATGTAGGAAGGATGAAGGGGAGAAAGGAAATGGCCAGAGACCAGGAACGGGTCTGTGTGTGGACAGGACAGGAGCAAGAGGGACTGAGGTAAAGAAAGATGGTAAGGGGAAGAATATACATAGAGCCGAAATAACATTCCCAGGGAAGACTCAAGAAATTGAATAGCAGCAGAGGGGAATAGCAGCAGTTATGCTAAGGGGAAGAATGCAGGCTTGCATGGGGTAAGAGAGAGAAGTAAAGGTGTGGGGGAGTATAGGAAGAGGCAGACAGGAGTTGGCTGAGGAAACAGGAGTTTGGGAGCTATAGTATGAAAGGAACTAAATGGGAGGCCACGGTAAGGGAAAGACTCACAGGGAACTTGGTGCAGAAGTGTTTAAAATCCCCCAAAATATACTTCTTTTTGTTAGGTTATAGAAATGAATTCCATCATTTATTAATGTCTGCTTTCCCTTATTTAGAAAATAGCAGAGAATTTTAAGTATGCCTTCATTCCCTGAAGGATAAGACCAGCTGGAAACTAACAGTGTTTGTTACCAGTGTCGTCACTGGTTCAGGTACTTGAAGGAACTTCAGCATGACTATCCTTGCTGAGTACCCAAAGGAATCAGCTTCTTTCAGCAGCTTTATATGGTTAATTTTTTTGTAAAGGCTTATTATTACACTGCCTCTGAACTGTGCCAAAGGAACACTAAGGCTGTAACTGAAGAACTCGGAAATTATGAAACACCTGAATTAAGGTTACTCAGGCAACCTGAATTATCACCCCAGGCATGTATTCATTTTGATCCAGTCTTTCACTCCACTATCACCAAGTGCTTTTTTCCATTCTACGTCTCCATTCAACTCTGGGTCTTTAGAGGGCAAAAGCTCTTGTCTTTTGCCCTTGTCACATCCTTCCTCAGGACTGGAACCACATGACCGCTTCATGGTGGGGGATTAAAGACTTTCAACTGATTTTCAGTAAAGAGGTTTTCATAGCGAGCCTTTTTCTTGCTCACATCTTAAGATCTGTGTGTGAAAACACAATTATATGCCTACCTTGTTGCTTAATGAGTTTTGATAAATGTCATTGATCAAGTAAAACATTATGCCCTGTTTTCTACCACAGAATTTAAAAAAAAATAATTACTCTGTAAAGCAGTAGCATGTAAATTTAGTGATAAATGGTTCTGTATCTCTTTTACCATATTACTAAGATATTACAAAGGCATTATAATAAACAAAGAAGAAAAATTATATGCAACTGTATATGTAAATGCAACACTACACAGATTGTGAACATTTCACTGACTTCATCAAAGATATTAAAATTACCAAAACACCGAAAACACATTATAGTAACATATTTTGAACTCTGTTCTACTCTGGATGCTTTTTTTTTTTTTTTTTTGGTCTTGTTGTTAGAAAGCCAGGTCATCCACGATAATGTGAGATGATTGTTGTTGGTTATTAAGCTGCACCTCCTGGTCTGTGTCTGTTAGTAGGAGCAGGATGAAGAACTGTGTAGTGGAACGTGTGAGGTGTGTGACGATATGGGAAATGTTCCCCCAGACAACTGTGTTTCTGCACAGACAATCTTTGTGAAGAGCCTGCAAAGGTTTTGCTTGTTAGAGTACTTTTAGCTGAAGCAGTCCCAAGCCTTTTTTCTAGAAGGCATCAACTCACAGGCACTGGAATATCTCCTTGAGTGCTCCATTGCACTTTGGTGGAAAAGATGTTTTGCAAAAAAATTCTTCTCCCAGTAACTTAAACCATTACAGTCTTAGCAGGGATTGTAATGCTGCCTGTTCCCAGCTGTGGCAAGTATTTGGTTGAAAAACATTTGCTATATGATGTTAAAACCATCATCCTAGAATGCAACCCATTGTAGAAATTGGCATCTTTGCCAAAAATGAAAGGAATCAACATTTTTAGCAAAAAAGGAATCAACATTTTTAGCAAAATCAGCATACACATTACAGTCGTCCACATTAACAAAATGAAGGTTGTATTAATTCATAGTTAAGTAACCCTTCTAATAGCTTATTAAGTAGTAGAATTGTTGTGGCTGTGACAGTAAAAGAATACAAAAGTGACAGCACTTCTTCCTATAAGCATCTTTAAATAGTTGCATTCTGTATTCTTGACATCAACTCGTGTCATTCCTAGTTTTGATATGCATACAAAAATAGCATATTTTTCTTACCTCATTAGCACAACTGTATAAAACCCTGAAAATGAAAGCGATACTGGCATTATTTTTTTTAAGAGTTAAACTCAGATGAAGGAAAAATATGTATAAATCTAATACATTTCTGCCTAGTCTCTCTCTGTTGCATATACTAAAATAACATGAGCTTATATTAAATACCTTCAAACCAGAGCCAGATCAGAACTAACTCCCATTTATCACATTAGTAACTCAATTATTTTAACTTTTTATGGAAGGGCAGACTTTTTGAATAGTAGTAGTTTCCAAATTCTTTCTGTTGCAATGTTTAACTCATTTGATTTTGCAGTTTCACTACAATTATAAAGCAAGATGCATATTGTGCAAAGAATAAGGTTATGGAGTGCCTGCAGAAATACCTGGAAAGAGACAGGACAGTTCACGGAAGTCTTGAATCGCTCAGGAAAACTATAAATTTATTAATACCTGCATTTTTTTTTTTTAATCTTTGGTATCAATGTTAGTGCAAGTACAGATGAATTGCAGATATGCCAAAGAAAAAAGCCTTTCCCCCTTAGTGTTGATCACATAGGACAAGTGCCAGGTGTTGACTCAGCTCAAAAATAGCACTACAGATCTCTCCACAACTAAGTCTGTATTCACCACCCTCCAAACAGAAGCTGCTTTTGAATTCTTCTTGCACCCACTAATCGGTAAGACAATTTCATTTCTCCATGAGAGGATGAAGTTCAGGCCATGCCTGCCCAACGACAGCAGGCCCCTAAGCATACCGATGAATTTAATCTAGTTTGGTCCATCATAAAAGCACATCACAAGTCAATAATACTGGAATGAGACAGACCCCTGAAGGTGTAGGACTAGGGAAAACCCTGATACTTATCCTGAGGTTGTTAATGGACAAGATTGATCTAAATGGTATTTATACTGAAAGAGTTCACAGGTCTCTGGCCCCAAAGTCTTCCTTTTGCTTGTGAGTCTTAATGACTGTATTCGTTATATTCACAAGAGAGAAAACATTTCACACACTGCAAGAGAAAGAAAAAACGGGTTTGCTGAGGTGAGGTGCATTTAACAAAATGCTAGATAAAGAATTTGCAAGGCTGTTGCAGAGGTGAAGGGTGACTTTTGGAAGTGATAAAGAAATGACAAAATGAACAGAAAAACTAGTCAAATGTTAAGCTCCCCCACCTTATTTCTCTGGAAGAAGAGAACTATCAATTCCAAAAGCTTCATGAATCATAGAACTTAATAAATACTCTATAGAATATTTTTGGATGGAAGGAGCATGCCAGCTTTCATGAAGTGATCTGGAATTCATGAGGACATTTCATGATGATGTCAGATGCTGTTTTCCTGTGGTTCTCAAATAGACACACAGGTAGTTTCTGAAAACAACCCTCCCTCTCTAGGTCAACAACAAATTGTCTGCACTGCCTTAGGACTCCTCTTCTGTTGTCTACTCAGGGCTAAGAAGGAAAATCACAGTGGATCAGGTAGGAGCAGAGAAAGAATGAGCTGGGAAATGGGCAGGAATAATCAGGAGGAACAGAAGGATAATTAGCTAACAATTATTTGTCATCACTTGGACAATTACATTCTTCAAAACTATATTTCTTGAAGTAATTGGATAATTTATATCCAATAATTTATATCCAATTAGTAAGAATTGTGCATAAAATGAGGAAATTATTTTGGATGAGTGGAACCTGATTGTTTTGAAATAAATATTCAAGAGATATAGTTATTGCTCTAACAAAAAATCAGCTAGAGTGGGATTTTCTAAAGATTTGGCCAGGAAGTTGGTCATAAAGATATATTCTCTCTCCGATTTCCCTAAATGTTTCTTGAAAAATAGCATGAAAATTACTGCGTATAAAGAATGCTTTGTGTTTCTTGGAAGTCACCATTCATTTTCCAAAGGAGCCAGTACAGGAAACACAAATTGGAGTTAGATGTGAAAGAAAAAGAAGGCAGTCAAGGCAGTAATAATATTATCCTCTCTTTTACAGAACTGAGAATGAATGAAATGTCCATTTTAGCAAGCCAGGAAGAAATATGTGATTTTTTGTGCATTGAACACTTCAAAGTTATATATAACCACTAGCAGAGGTGTTAGGGGGTCATAAAAGGACAGTCATAAAAGAATAGTTAGCACAGTCATAAAAGGATAGCTTGTTTTGTTCTTAGCAAATCTCAATAGTTTTTTTATTTTCTGTAGTTGACACTTCTGCTTAAGATTTGGATAATAAATTTTAATAATATTTTACTGATTAATTGGTTTAAATTGGCAGGAAATATGGTAAAGGGGGTGACAAAGAAGAATTATTTCTATATGATAACTCTGACATTACAAAATAGTTCGATTTGATTATACAGGACATCTCTGACTTTGAAATTTAATGAATTCTGCTCCACTGCATGCAACCTGTACAATCTTAAATTGATAACTGCAGAAAGCAAACTTCCTTCTGTTGGTAGTACTAGAAATAATCATATATAATCATCCAGACACTCAGTGCTCGTATACTCAAATCGAATTTTCTGAAGCCTACTACAGATTCCTGTAATGGAGCAGCGGTATCTCTGAGCCTTGCCACCTTCCAGGAACATGGAGCAGAGTTTTGACAAAGTGAACTGCAAATGAATGATAATGAGTGCCCAGAGATTAGGTTTTGACCTGTTGCATGGCCCCAGTTTAAAATTGTATAAAAAGGCTTCACATCTTTGTGGAAGCCATTTGAATGTTTCTTGTTTACAATGAGCTCTGACATCACTTCTTTCTGATGTTAATGCAAAATTTCATCTCACATTTGAACTATAGAATTAACTGGGAAATGTCAAAGCTACTTGAAATGTCTCACTTTGTAGCAGAGATTTCTCCGAATGGGATTTTCATAAGCAGTCAAAGTCAGTTAAATGCTTGGGATAAAAATAACAAAGTCTTGAAAAACATTGTAAAGGTATTTGGAACCCACCTTCCATAGCTAGCAGATAATGCCAATATCTGTGGCAATTGCTTCCTCTGAGCCTCTGGGAGGGAGAAAATTAGCATCAATAAGCTAAAAACCTTACCTAGATATTTGCACATTTTAGGCTTCCTGTCAACAGCCTGGATTTTTAATTTAAAAGACTTAATAAATGCTGAACCTTTTTTGAAAAGACCCCAGGATGACCCTTGCTCTGTGCTAGAAGAGGCAGCAGCTTCCCGCTATAGGAGTGGTTTCAAATGTCCAGACCTTCAGAGAGATTAGGTAGTCTCTGTTCTGTTCTAGCATCTCATTTTTTCAGTGCATAAATATGCATGGAGATAGAAGCAAAATTAACTGTGTCATTAAAACAATTAATTGAAATTGTGTGCCAAAAAAAGAGGGTAACTCCATTGTGGTTACAGGGAAAAATAGGTCACTTTGGCCAGCAGATTCAGTTCTCATTTCTGACCCAATTAAAAAATACTTTGTTGAGAATAACTGTTATTTGCAGATTAGTAATCCAACATCATATGTCTTTCAATTAATTAATTATGAAGGATATTTCTTTTCTAGGTCCTACAACCTAAGGATAAATCTCGGCTTCGGTGATGTGTTAATGAGCAATGCCAGAACATGTATTGATTCATTACTTTCATTTAATGACTTGGAAATGTTTGATACTCTTAAAGTATTAGGAACGTTCCACCATCCCTCCATACTCAAATTTCTAATATGTTTTAAGGAAAGGATCTTGAAACTTGGGATAATTTTTTTTTTTTTGAAACTTGGGATAAATATTTTTATAAGCTTTAATAAGAAGCTGAGTATCTTTTCAATGTTAAATATGACTGACTGAATTATACAATGAAAAATGTTCTTTTTAATTTTATATTTATTTAACAAGAGATTACATATAATGTATGGGTTATCTCAAACACAACATATGATTAAAACTATCAGATATACAGTGGTGCTATCATACAGATACTTTTGCATTTCTTGCATGTCTTGAGGGAATGCCTTCTAACTGAATAAATGAAAAATGCTGACATTAGAAATAAAATTATTCGGTATTTACAGTGGCTGTATTTTTCACTTCCAATGTGTGTATTTTTAGTGATGGTGCTTAGTTATTAGTACATTAATAATATTTTGCCTATATACCCTTATATATGCATTACGCCCTCTTAAATTTATTCTATCATAATTCATATTTTATTGGCATAAAGCACCAATACTTAATAGAATTGACTATAGATGAAAAGCAGTACTTAGAGCAATGAACAATGACAGAATTTAATTAATGTTTCTAATAAAAGGGAAGGAAGGAAAAGTTTTAATGTGAAGGTTTTATCCTTTTCTTAATTTCACTATTGAAGCTAATGGAAAAAATCCTATCTTATAAAAGTGGATTGTTGGAACAAAGTTTCAAGTCATTATTTTCTAGAAGACCAGTAAATAATTAGTACAGAAAACACCATAAATTAAAATACCTATACAATGGAGTTTATTGGACAAATCTAAGCAAAAATCGGAGCAAAAAAAAAATTTATAATGATTTTACAACTTTTTCTGTTGGCTGCTTAAAAAGTTTATCTTCTAATGTGTCTCTTTTGATCATTGTTCTAGTTATTGTTAGCTGTTTTTTCTTTTCATTGTTTCTTGTCTATAAATTTGCAAGTTCAGTTTTTCCTTTGCTGGAAGTTTTTACAAACTTTTTTAGTTTTATGCATTCTGTAGGACCTGAGGAGTTGTATGGATTTTATTCTTACTTTATCAAAATAAATAATGGATCAGGCTCATCTTTTAATCTGCCATTTGTGAAACCTGGAAGAAAGAGTAGAATGTGAGGAAATAAGTCAAGAGCCGGCTGCAATTGCCTACCCCTGTCAGACAGTTTTCCCTCAAGAGTGGGGCTGTCAACAGGAATCTAGCCCTAAAATAGTGCTTGATGTTACCACATTACTTTTTCCAGAAATATTTCAAAAGCCACATACCACAGGCAAGAATGATTTCACCAGCCATAGAAGTGCACCTAAATCTGAAGTAGCATCTCTAAGTAAACAGTTTGAATTAACTATGAAAAAAAGTCTGTAACAGAAGAAAAGGTACCATTTCCAGTTGAAACTGCAGCAAGAGTCACTGTAGGCCAAGTACTAACACCTGGATTGCAATTTGCGCAGGAAAACATGGTTTAAAAACTGTGAAATCTTTGGAAGCTGTTAAGTAGTACTTATTTCAGTAGTGCTGACAGTCTTGATAAAAGTTATGCAAGATGATGCTCCTAGCTCTAGTAAATCTATTTCC
>NW_009196840.1:15126-19877 GCF_000690835.1 Fulmarus glacialis | reverse complement strand
GAAACCAAGGTTTTGAAAAGTGATTGCTTTTGTCTTTTTGCTTCTTTTAATCAGCATCATATGTATATATTCATGAATAGATAAAATGTAAAATTAATCTGTTTAAAACAAAATTTGATCTTGATAGTTACATTTATGGCTAAAACCTATTTCATTTACTTACACTTTTTATTTACATGAAAATCAGGTATTACTAATTTAATTACATACAAAAGTAGAATAAAATAAACATATTGAGTATCTCTATTTTCATACCTTACAACAGCAAAAAACCTCAGAATTCATAATTTTTTACTGATAACTATAATGTCTTTCTTCAGTGAAACTTTTCTATTTCTTCACTGGTTTGGATTTATCTAATAAATAAGATGGAAGAAAATATTTTTCATTTAGACTCACTCATTTGAAGCTGAAGGACAAATAAAGGGAGAAAAAGACAGGAAAGATTTTTTTATATATATTTACTTTTGAAAGCAAACAACAAAAAAAATGGTGGGAGAGGGTGGAACCTATTAGCACCCAAACAGGCCAAGAAAGGAGCTCAGAAAATCACTTAGTCCAAGCTGTTTTTCAGAGCTGTGACCTCAGACCAGGCTGCTCAGGGGTGTGCCATGTTGGGGCTTGGAAACCTCCGAGGATGGAGCCAGCACAGCCTTGCTAGGAACCCGCGCCCCTGCCCAGCCCTGTCCCCCCTGGGGCAAAGAATTGTAATCAGTTCTCCTGTCTTTGCTGTGAGGAGGTGGTGTCTGGACTAAGGGACCAATAACATGTTACAGGAATAAAATATATTGAAGGTCACAGGTAGGAGCTCTGAGCACCTTCTCAGTTTGGCTCGTCACACGTCACAGGAGCAGACCCTGAAAGTGTTATGCAGTGAAAATGCAGGACCTGATCGAAACAATTTTGTCTCATTCTTCAGATTGACTGTAAAACTAGAAAAAATCTTGACTTAAACATTATACTATTGTCTAGAGTAGTGGCAAACAGCTGTTTTCAAGGGCAGTATCTCCTGTTTTTTCTGTAATAGAAGCAATATAATTAATATGTGAAAGAATTATGTTATTGCACATTAAGACTAGACCTGCAAGACTTAATATGTTAGATGAAAAAGCTAATTGAATTGAAATTTATGACCTGGTGGCCATTTAAGCAATGACTTCTAAAACACTTTCCATTGTATCTGCAATGTATAGACTAAAATTCCACAGAGTATTTGAGCTGGATTGATTTACAAAAGTATATAAAGTGATCAACTTTATCTAGCAAATAGAAAGCTTACCAAGTTTGTTATTAATTAAAAGGACAAGCTTTGTTATGAACTCTTACTTCATTCTGTGAGTAAGCAAACTGTTGAGGTTTTGCCCTTTTAGCATTACTTTAGCCATGTTATTGAAATTCCTGTGTAATTATAAACCACATTTTGTCAATAACAGAAAGATTCAGGTCATTAAGTTTTAATTAATAGCACAGACTGATCAGCAATGGTTGAATACCATCAAAGTGACTTCTTTAATCTACTTAACGTGTATCAAGCACTCCAATTATTATTTTTATGTAAAGAAATCTAGTGTGGTTAAGCAATACTACTTCACTGTTATGACATCTTTACAATATTATTTGAAAAATGTGGGTGGTCACCAATTAACTAGTATTTGTTTATTGATAATTTGCATAGAAGTAGTGATGATCCATAATGATAGAACTTAAACATAAAACAGCAATGAAAGACTATTAACTTCAACAGAATCTAATTAATAATAATGTAAAGCTATGTAATAAAGGATCAAAATAAGCAAAGCTGAAGTGAAAGACAACAAATAGTTCCTGTGATTTTTGTATAGAGTTACACTAAATTATACTATATTCACAGATCTATGAATCTGTGAGAAAGTTTCGTCCCAAACCTACAAAAACATTTTGGTATTCTGGAATAGTTTTATGCACAAAACTGTCTTCATGTACTGAGCTTTGAACACATAATTTTACCGATCAGTAGGACTCTTTGTGTGCTTAATTTTCAAGAGCACTCTAGTAACTTTTTAGAAGTTTGACACATGAATAAATGTGTTCAGAATTCAACTTTAAAATTACACAGACACAACCTATATTCTTATATTATTGCAGCTTTTCAATGTCTGTGGATGTAAGATTTCTATAGGGGAGTTCAAACCATTATTTAAGAGGAAATCTGTGTTATTTCTATCATGTGTATCTGAAATTATTGCATATTATAGATCTCAATCTAACGAATTTTAGTTGTGAAGAGTCTTTCTTTATATTACCAATCTGTTATGTAATTACATTATAATTTATATTCTTCTAAATTTTGGTGGTAACAGCTGTTGTATAAAACCTTTGCTCTTAGTTAAAACATTTATGGAAACTGTTTACTGCCTAGTATATTAATAGAGAGGTAGTATTATAATTTTACAGCTAGCTAAAAACAACAATAAAAGTCACCTTTATTTTGTGACTCTCTCTTCTAGTGTGCTCTTGTGATGAGAATAAAGTAGTCTGTTAAATTTATGAGAAATCTGTTTATAGGGAAACAAGACTTTATAGAATACTTGACTTAGTTTGGCGAGCAATTAACATTTTTGGCTTAATGCAGGATAAATTCATTATTTCAATATTATTTCAATAAACTGACTATTTAATAGTGGAGTTTAATGTAGAGAAAGGAAAACAACTATCATGATATCAGGAAAAAAAAATACATCTTTTCTTGAAATAAGTTCCTTACCATTTAACTGATGCAGTAAAGTTCAAAAGGAATAAAACCTGAAAGAACTTTATAAGGTTTAGGATGCTTAGGGTTCTGTTCTTATATTTTATTACCAGCAGTCATGTGTCACTTTTTATTACTGGTTGTTTATGGTTTCACTTCCTCAGCCTCCAGGCCACCATAATTTTCAGAAATATTCTGCTAAGAGACTTAGCATAAGATATGAGACATTGTTATCCAAGAATAAGCCATAGCTCTGGTTTATTCTTGGAGGAAATGACATGGCGGTAAAAGAAAGGGAAGAACATGAAATGGATCCTGTTGGTCAATGTTTTCTAAATCCCTAAGGCTGGGTCTAAGTATGAATTGTGTGAACAGCTCTTGGCTCAGTGCCCCTCTGAGGCTTGTCTGTGTGCAGTCACCCTCCAGTGCACTAGTGTGTCAAGAAGAAACCTGCACATATGGGCTACACCACGCCGAGCCATTGCTCAGTTTGTCAAGTCCATGAGCAGGACACTTGCAATTCAGCCAAGTGCTGAAGGTCCATGGCTTACCACGTAGACATGGACTAAGGGACTGAGGCAAGATCCGTTGCGGAAAACCAGAATGCACTGAGTAAATGTTCCCTAGGCAGCGTTTGGGAAGAGTTAAACACAGGGCTTGTTGCAGCCAAAGAGATAATAAAGAGCAGCGTGGCCTCTTTCCCAGTATAGGACACTGGATGTTGATGATGGAGAACTGCAGGTCTCACGGCTCCCCCTGGTAAGATGCCTTGAAGAGGGACACATAAAAACCGGCCCAGAGAAATGCTCCCTGATCTGCAGGGCTTCCCACTGGGGCAGCCACAAAGATAGAGAAATTTGTCTAAAGTTTAATTTCTCTCCTAAGCCTCGTTCAGAACTGTAGGTAGGCACTCTCTGAATTCAGGAATTGCAGCTTAGAAAAAATACTGGTAATGCATTTTATTTAATAACTTCTGACAAAAAATACTGAACTAGAAGAATAGAATAGAATAGAATAAATAGAATAGAATAGCAAAGCAATAGAAAAGAAAAGGAAAAGAAAAAAGAGAAAAGAAGAAAAGAAAAGAGAAAAGAAAAGAGAAGAAAAGAGAAGAAAAGAGAAGAAAAGAGAAGAGAAGAGAAGAGAAGAGAAGAGAAGAAAAGAAAAGAAAAGAAAAGAAAAGAAAAGAAAAGAAAAGAAAAGAAAAGAAAAGAAAAGAAAAGAAAAGAAAAGAAAAGAAAAGAAAAGAAAAGAAAAGAAAAGAAAAGAAAAGAAAAGAAAAGAAAAGAAAAAAGAAAAGAAAAGAAAAGAAAAGAAGAAAAGAAAAGAAAAGAAAAGAAAAGAAAAGAAAAGAAAAGAAAAGAAAAGAAAAGAAAAGAAAAGAAAAGAAAAAAGAAAAAGAAAAAAGAAGAGAAAAGAGAAAAGAGAAAAGAGAAAAGAGAAAAGAGAAAAGAGAAAAGAGAAAAGAAAAGGAATAGCTCAGGTTGGAAGGGCCCTCAAAAGATCATCTGGTCCAACTTTTTGTGGGAAAGAGAGCCTAGATTTTGGCCCAATATTGGCTGAGAATTCGTACTTACCTCACCCTATGTAAGGGCACTGGCCATATGTACATGGGAATAATAATAATTATTATTAAGCCCATATTATTGTTTGGGGTTTTTTTGTCATTGTTTCTAATTTCAATCCTCCTTCTTCCAAAACACAGGGTTTACTTTTGACAGGGAACAAGGGGAAGTGTGCTTCTAGGCTGCATGGGGGCAGGGTGTGTGAGATCTGTATGCATTTATGGTGGTTTTCATGTTGAAACCAGATCTAGTTACAGGAGTTCTTGTGTAACTGAGAATCATAGAACAGAATCATAGAATCATTAAGGTTGGAAAAGACCTCTAAGATCATCAAGTCCACCATCAACCCAACAATACCATGCCTGCTAAACCATGTCCCTAAGCGCCACATCTACACGTCTTTTAAATACTTCCAGGGATGGTGACTCTACCACTTCCCTGGGCAGCCTGTTCCAAGG
>NW_009196840.1:0-14645 GCF_000690835.1 Fulmarus glacialis | reverse complement strand
TTTCCAGCCACTCTTCCCCAAGCCTGTAGTGTTGCATGGGGTTGTTGTGGCCCAAGTGCGGGATCCGGCACTTGGCCTTGTTGAATCTCATACAGTTGGCCTCAGACCATCGATCCATCCTGTCCAGGTCCCTCTTCAGAGCCTTCCTACCCTCGAGCAGATCAACACTCCCGCCCAATTTGGTGTCATCTACAAACTTACTGAGGGAGCACTCAATCCCCTCGTCCAGATTGCTGATAAAGATATTGAACAAGACTGGCCCCAAAACTGAGCCCTGGGGAACACCGCTTGTGACCGGCTGCCAACTGGATTTAACTCCATTCACCACAACTCTTTGGGCTCGGCTCTTCAGCCAGTTTTTTACCCAGCGAAGAGTACCCCTGTCTAAGCCGTGAGCCGCCAGCTTCTGTAGGAGAATGCTGTGGGAGACAGTGTCAAAGGCTTTGCTGAAGTCCAGGTAGACCACATCCACAGCCTTTCCCTCATCCACTAGGTGGGTCACCTGGTCATAGAAGGAGATCGGGCTGGTCAATCAGGACCTGCCTTTCATGAACCCATGCTGGCTGGACCTGATCCCCTGATTGTCCTGCACATGGCTTGCGAGCGCCCTCAAGATGAACTGCTCCATAATCTTCCCCGGTACCAAGGTCAGGCAATCAAGGCTTGATAACTGCTTTGAGTATAGATACCTATATTCTGTCATACTCACATTGTAAGCCGCCTTCTGGATCTGGCTGTCACATCCTCTTTCAGATTCAATTTAGGTTAAAAATCTTCAAGGACTTCATTTTTGAAAGTTCTTAGACAAAGTAAGACCAATAGCAGAATGCTCAAAATATCTGATTATATTACATTTCTAATTCCCACTTGTGTTCAATCCATATCAGCTGTTTCTTACATGCTGTTATGTATCTGACTTCATCTGTGGGTGCTTGGATAACTGTAGTCTGACTGTACATCTCCCTTGTTTTTCTTTAATATTTTACGTCAGTTGAAGAAATCATTCTTATGTGGGGGTCAAGAAACTTTGAAGAGCCAGGCTACACATAAGGAGAGTTGCTTTCAAAGCATACCAGTTTCATTTTGAATTGTGAAGGTCTAATTTTCTTTTTAATCATGCTAGGCATTTGATGTCAATATTATCTTGTGGTAGTGTTCCACAAGTGAAATATATGTTAGGCTGGTATGCTGCTTTGACATGAAAGTGCGTGTGCTGCAATACCTCTCTACCTGAGCATGGGAAACTCAATCCTGCAGATGCTATTCTGCATACGCGAAAAAAAAGAAAAATGTCTGCTGATCTTTCGAGCAATATGATAATATGTTCCAGATGCAGGAGGCAAGATTAACACTTAAAAAGAGATTCAACAGTATCTTAAATTAATAGAAATACAATCTCCGGACTTTAATATGTAATGTGTAACAACATTCACCACTGGTAATACAGCGGTGATAACGAACTGCAAAACCAAATAAATGATTTTTTTTTCCTTACTGATAAACCTTTACAAGACAGGTTGCAATCCCTCTCCCTCTTATTCGCTTTCACTTTTGTAACATGACATGTAGTATGTTTAAACAAATTTTTTTACATTGTGAAAGGTTACTTATTCACAGAAAGTCAAGCAGTAAACCAGAAAATGTCTGCTTGAATGAGATTTTGTGTGTGTGTGTGTGTACAATGTCATATTCTCTGCAGTACAGAAGGAAGTAAATGGTGTTAGAAGCAGTAAAACTCATTTCTTCTTATTATTGTAATACTGACCTTGGCATTTTGTAAAATAGCCCCCCCATTTAAAAATAAAAAAAATGAACAAAATAAATGAACTGTTCAGATTAGGAAACAAATGCTTAAGACATACTTAGAGAGCAGTAAAACGGACTCTAATTTCTGTGTTTTTCTGTCCTCTAAACAGAGTTTTGAAGTATAACATCATACCCAGCCCCTGGGAATTTCAGATCCACAGCACTCTCTACCTTGTTTCAAGTAGTAGAAATGGATGCTGGAGATTTTATAGCAAAGATGTTAAAAACCCAGGCCCTCCTATTAAACACTCAAAACATTACAAGCCATATGAATATGTAAGAAAACAAGAAAAATAGAAAATCATTAAAAAATAGAAACACTTAAAAATATCCTAAATACAACATCGCATAGCAAAAAATCTCCAAACTTGAAATGTGTTCTTACAAGAAAGGACACTGTGTTTTCCTGCTACTTATAACCCTCTGAATGTATAAATGACTGGATATAGTCTCACATGGTGGGTTGCGCTTATATCGTGGGCTTATCTCAAATGACTCAGAGGACTTATGTCAACCAGAAAAAAAAAAGGACAACTAGTGTGAGGGTGGAGAAGGGTATAATGTCTCCTCGTATCCCCAGGTATATTTGCAGACGTGAAAAAAAAAACACCATAAGTGAAACAAATGTGCAAGTCTGATGGACATCAGAAGGCTGGTGGGGGGGGGTTGCTGCTTTTTTTTTTTTTTTTTTTTAAATGGAAACTCCCACATTTCCAGGGTGAGAACAAGAACCTTATTTCACCATTGGTTTATCTGACAAAATTGGTAGCAACTGTATATTTCACAGATTGTATGTTAGCCTTCAGCACTTCACCACCATATAAAAGGAGAGAAATCTTTCAGGGAAGAAAGTCTGCTGGAAAACTGCATATGCAGAGTAAATCAAAGACCAGAAATTTAGTCAAACTAAAGGTGAGTTTCACCTTGCAGATTAAGACATTCAAGTCAAGATGTCTGTATATAGGATTGAATTTACTTGCCTGAACATAGGCATCTTGAGACATCTGAGATGATTACTAAGGCATATAGATGCCAGCAAGTATGGAGCTATGAGGGAGCTGCACCTTTCTGGAACAGGGCTAGGATGCAGGAGGGATGCTCCAGATTGTCTCCTATGGCACTATATACTTATGTTTAAGCAACTGAATCTTTCACTAGGCATCTCCATAAAAATCACTTGTCTAAACCATCGTTATACCCAATGGTGATGCAATCATTGACAAAATGTAGGTCTGTTGTAAGGTGATGTGGATGTATCTTTATGTTCTGTTGTCTGTGTATAATGGGTACTTAGACACCTAATGCATAAACAAGCACCTACACATAGGCATCTAATTTAAGGGTCTTAATTTGTGAGCTGAATCCTACCCTTTATCTATGCAGATTTATATAAAGTATTGTTTATATCAGAATGTAAAATTCAAGATTTCAATGACGCAGATAAAAAAGGGCTTAACATATTCCTGAATAAACAAATCTCCATATCTAAAAGAGATATCCATCAACTTAATAGAGGCCCAGTGACTTGATTTTATTTTATTAATTGAATGTGAAATTCAGATAATGTTTGTGGGCTTCATTTGGATTAAAAAAATCAAAGAGAAAATTATGACATCAAGTTCAACATAACATTTTTTATATAAATGTGAACTCAAATCCAATGCTAAATGACCTCTGATTTTTACGTGAGGAGAATAAGGGTGAAAGGGTTCTTATTTACAATGATAGACTTTCCTGAATGATCCATTTTGTCAACAGCTTTTTGCAAGAGAAAAAAATTGGGAGAATGTAATGATGCTTATGAAAAATGATGTCAGGAAATTTCTGGGGTTTAGGAAATGCACAACAAGAGACTTCAGTCAACAGGTTGGAAAGTTTCATTTCACATGAAATACGGGAGAATTAAGTGAATGTTTCAGAGCTGCTCAGTTCAGACTCTCATTTTCCATTCCAGATATCTTGCAAACAGTCTGGGGCATCTCATGTCAGAGATCAGTGCTTCAACTCTCAGATTACAGAGTAAATGACTGATTTTTACTTAGGCCTCAGCTATACTGCAGATTTCTGCTCTAGTCAGTATGGAGGATAAAGTACGATCCAGCATGAATACACCTGTGCAAGAAAAAAACACTACCTAAGTTGCACCAAAAAATTTTACTTTTTTTTTAATAGAAAGGCAAAGTACAATTGATATAAAATGCAGTCAATAAGAACAATTTGCCACTGTAGCATAACTTTGCATTAACACCTTTGTTGTGGATATACATTTCCTCTCTCCTTTTGGAAGCTGTTATACTTCATAAAACTACACTAATATTCACTGGATGAAAGGGAGAGGGGCTGATATTTGTCCCAAGGCTGAGGGTAGTAGCCTTGAAGATCGCATATCAAAATTTGTATTTGTGGCTACCTGTCGCAAATAACTTGTTTAGAGGCCGCTTAAAGAATCACCGTCAAAGGTATTAGCAAAAAGTGGTTTTAATAGGAATTTATGAAAGTGTGACTTAACAGAGTTTAATGGCAAGGTTCACTCTATCATTTACTACATGGATGAAACATACAAAGGAAAATCGAGTTAGAATTGAGCTAGAATGATTTATACAGAAACCGAGGACGAAAAAGGGTAAGGGAGACCCTCCTGTTGAGTCACGAGGTTCAAAGAAGACCCCCTTGCTTTCTAAACTCCTGATGGAGCTTAGGTGCGGCTGGATCCACTCCTAGTCCCAGACTTGGTCAACGGTTTATGTCTAAGGGATTATATGTGTCTTGCAACAGTCTAAGATTCATTCACGATTTTAAGGTGGATCACAAGATTTTAGCAGCACTTAGTCATTGACTAATTTAACATATACAAAGTGAGTTAATAGAATTTACTACAATCACAACAGTGACTTAATTACAGATTATAATTACTATTGGTTACCTAAATCAATTCACACACACATAGAGAGACACAAAGACAAGTAAATATACAAAAGTATACCTGTTAAAAATTCCCCTCGAGTCCGGTGAAATATTCATGTCAAATGTCTTGACATTTTTCAACGGGCGAGGGGTTGAACCTTGAAGAGTGTTTCAGCCCAGGTCCTGTTGTCAGCTTCCAGTGATGGTCCTCCAAAATATCACAAACTCAAGAGGTCCTGAGCTCTGAGTGGCGTCCCACTTAGAAGGAGATGCTGGGCGCAGCCCGCTGTGGTCCAAGATTGCTCAAAGGCTCTCACTTGAGACTGCTGTTTATAGGTTTGCAAGATGATTGTTTTTATCATCTGTTAACTTCCATCCTGGCCACAGTCCAAAGTGGTAGTTACTAGAATTCTCAAGACTCCAGTAACAATGGTACTGTTCCACTCGAGCTATGACTCAGATAAGGATGTCAGGGGATGCCGAATTATCCCCACTCTCGTTCCCCATCTTGGCCAGGCAGCAGGAGTTCCTTGTACGGTCAGTGCTATTCCCCACCTTAGCCATGCAAGAGTGCCTGGTAAAGTCAAGGGACGCTTCACTGCCCAACTCACTACACAAAGGCTAAGCCCTAACAGGAATTTCTGAGATCACAGAGTGGCCCAGGAGAGGGGGGAGGGACGAAAATGCACCACCACACTACCTTAGAATGCTGGGGTGAAAACACCCAAGTTTGGGTTTCCCACTGAGCAACAGGACAGTGCCTGTTCTGAGGTGCTTCCTCTCACAAGCTCATCCTATTTCTCCTTTGCTTTAGTGCTAGAAAGTCATATTCCATTGAAACTAGAGTGGACATTCAAAGTGACAAAGTGTCAATAATGGTCTGGACTCTTCCTGTTTCCACCTGGTCTGGAAAACACCTCTAAATCATACCCAAAGGGCCTAGTGTGGCCAGCAGGATGAGGGAAGTGATCATCCCCCTGTACTTGGCACTGGTGAGGCCGCACCTTGAATACTGTGTTCAGTTTTGGGCCCCTCACTACAAGAAGGACATTGAGGTGCTGGAGCGTGTCCAGAGAAGGGCAACGAAGCTGGTGAAGGGCCTGGAGCACAAGTCTTATGAGGAGCGGCTGAGGGAACTGGGGCTGTTTAGACTGGAGAAGAGGAGGCTGAGGGGAGACCTCATCGCGCTCTACAACTACCTGAAAGGAGGTTGTAACAAGGTGGGTGTTGATCTCTTCTGCCAAGTAGCTAGTGATAGGATGAGAGGAAATGGCCTCAAGTTGTGCCAGGGGAGGTTTAGATTGGATATTGGGAAAAATGTCTTTACTGAAAGAGTGGTCAGGCCTTGGAACAGGCTGCCCAGGGAAGTGGTGGAGTCACCATCCCTGGAAGTATTTAAAAGATGTCATGCTTAGGGACATGGGTTAGTGGTGGACTTGGCAGTGCTAGGTTAATGGTTGGACTTGATGATCTTAAAGGTCTTTTCCAACCTAAACGATTCTATGATTTGCAGCGGTGGAGTTTCTTTGTTCCCCTGACTGAATCACTGCTTATTAGCTTATTGTTAGTAACAATTTCCCTTTCTCATGCTGTGCAGGCCCAATGAATCTTAGGTAAAATGGCTTCAGACTCAGCACAGTACTTATGCACACATCCTGTGGTAGATTTATTAAGATACAAGAAGATGAATCTCAAGAGCAGCACATACAAGCCTGGGCAAGTTTCTTTTTCAGATTCCTTTTTAAAGTTATCATTTGAAAGGATCATTTTTCATAGCCAGTCATAAATTTCCAAAAGTCTATTTCATTAAAAAATAAGAATTAGGATAAATATGGGATTTTGGCACCCAGTTATGCAATATACAACAGTCACATTGTCTCTTGTTGGTTATAAAGATCATAAATTTACAGGACAACATGGACATGGAAAGGCAGGGTCAGGGAGTTTCACGTGTGGATGTAGTAGTGCCACCAGGTGTTATATAGCTGCTTTTGCTTTGAATATTACTGTGCTTCTTGATACAGTTATAAAAATGACAAGGGTTTTTCTCTTGATAACTCATTCTGATTAGTCTTTTTGGTTTGGCATAGCTTTTCTTATTGAATATAACTGGCTGGTTTTATTGCTACCATTAACCACCAATCCCATTCTTCCCCTTCTCTTGTTCCCAAATACAATTTTAAAAAAAAAACCCACACCACATCAAAAGTGTTTAAAGAACATGTAATTTTTAAAAGTTTAAATTTAGAAATATAAAATAGAGAGAAAATTCGAGAAAATATTTGTAAAAAAGTTCAGTTATTACTTTCTGATAATTTCTCTGACTGGAATAGTGACACCATGTTAGCCAATGCTTATAGATTTATGCAGTAGCTTTTCTTTCCAAAATGTTGTAGCGGCTGCTCAGGTGGAGCCAGTTCCTGTCTAACATTATGAGATTTTTATAAGCCACAGATATCCAAATAAAAATCTTCAAAAGCTTTAAAAAATAGAAAAATTTAGATGGCAGAATAAAGACTGATATTTAAACTGCAACAGTTTAGATTTATTTTATTCTAGTGCTGAATTTTTACTTTGTCTGGGAAAGAATAGAAATACTAGAAACCTGTGTTGCAAAACATGACTGGCAGTCACATATTGAGGGTGAAAATTTAATTCTACATATATGTGTTCTTTCAGTTGTGGGAAATATGTGAATTTGTGGTAGACAATATATTCAACCCACATCATCATTCGATGTAGAATTAAATTTACTACAGAGTTGGTCCTGAATATAATTACCTGGATAAAGATAAGACTAACTTCTTAATAACCATCTTCAAGAGGTGGTCAAAGTGGATGAGAAGTGTGCATCAGAGCAAAAGAAATCCCCAACGAAAATTTTAACCAACTCTGACTTTTTACACCTAAAATCTCCTCAGGATAATAATAGCCCACTGGCCCACAGGAATAGCAGAACACAGAAATTAGCAGAAGGGTTAATTCTGCTCCTCATCTTGCTATTGCTTTTAGTAGGGTAGCAAGGCAAAATATATTAACTGTTATTCTAATACAGCAATGAGTAAAGAAAATTAGAGGGTACTTCCTTAAGTGCTTAGATTTGCAAATGAAAAATCAGTCCTAACTGGGCTACTCATGTAACATGAGACTTGTGTCTGTAGAAGTCAGAGATCATAGCATTTCTCTGCCTCAGTTTCCCTATTTTTACAGTGAGGGCATGATCTTTATTTATTCCTCCCTAAAACTGTTTCAATGATGACTTGACTAGTAATGACAGACGACTATGAACAGCTGAAGGACTATGAAAATACAAAGTTTTTGTTCCTGTTATTGTGTTGTATAATACATTGTTCTCTCATCCTCCCTACTATTAAGTATCAAATGCAATTTGTACAATAAATGTATTATGGCCTTAATCCATGCTATGATAAATTTAGAAGCCATAACAGTGCATTTTACTTTCTTCATAAGTATACATGGATAGCTAGATGTAAATTCTTTTTTTAATTAAAGTGAGGGGGGCAATAGTTTCCCTTCAGCTGTCTCGTTGTGTGCCAGCACAGAGCTTCTCTGGGGCTTACTCCTAGAGTCAAAATGTTCTTAACACTTGACTTGGGAGCAGCGCTAGCTCCCAAAAAAGTGCGTCTTCTCCATTAAGCCCCTTCAAGATTAAGCAGAATCTCCTTTCTACTGGGGCTAACAGTTCCTTTTTATTTAGAGATAAATGAAACTCAAACACCATAAATATCACAGGCAAAACAACGCAATGCAGGCTTATTTGTATGTTTATAGCCTCATATAAATTTATAGTTCTGCACAATTTTTTAATTACTTCTGTTATTAAACATCCTTATAGAAGCAATAAGAGTTTGTGAAGAAAAAAACCCAATGTTTAGCATTTCATAGCAAAAATAACCTTCAGCAACTATCTGACATTTCTCAGCTTGCCTTGAGTTTACTTCAAAGGAAAAAGTCTGTGGGCAAAACTCAGAAATCTCAGATGTCTCCCAACCTTGTCCCCAACTTAAAAATTCAGATAGCTAGAAAGGTTTCTGGTTTTAGCTGACCATTTCGTGGGCAAGCAAAGAGAAAACAGAGGGAAAGAAAAGTGAAAAGTATCTTAATAAAGCTGATTTTTTCCCTTTTTATTTTTAGCTTTGTCTGCTTTGTGGGAGCAGAAGGGTGCAGGGGGTTATAAGCTTGCCTCCTGCCTGTGAAAGGCAACAATTGCATGTGACAGCAGCCTGGCAAGCACCAAAAGGGCTTGCCAAACCATGCTCTTGTGCTATGTTAGCTGAAATTCCTCCTCTGATTCGGAAAAGATCCTTACTTCACACTTTCCAGATCACTGTATTGTACGGAAGGGAGATCGTAAGTGTGGTGACCAGAGACAATAATCTTACTAACCAAGGTGTGTAGAGAGAACCACATGTTCACACTAATATAAAGGCTTTTATTAGATATATATTACTGCATTAAGGAATATCACCAATTTGACCCATAGACCATATTCCAGGCAAACTTTAACACAATTTATTGTGTACCTATCAGTCAGCAAAAGTCACAAGTCTCAGATTACTCACTTCATCATATTAGTCTAGGGTTTTCTATATTTAAAGTAGAAGAGCAGTGATATCAATTCTTTATAAAGACATTAGAATTTCATTCTTACACATTGATTTCAAAACTGTCTATCAAGACCAAAAAGGGTATTTTTTTTCTTCACATATTTGTAAAAGACAAGTTGATTTTTTGGTATGCAAGGTGATACTATTGCTATTTAAATTGTGTGTCTGTTGAAATGCAGATAATAACTAATCAGCAGCTAATAACTGATCAGCATCTTCAGGATACTTGTTAAAAAGTGGTATGCCTCCTTTCTTTGACCTAAAGGGATTCTCTCAATGAGTGCTCTTACTTAAGAAGCTTTTAACTGAGAAAAAGCCATTAGAGCAGACTGTAGTTAAGTATACATTTGGCAGCTAAGAGTTCTTGCATGTGAGGGTTAGGAGAATCTGCAACACAGATCCCTACAGATTTATCCCCAAAACTGCTGAGACAATGGGAATCTGTCATTATTGTGTAACAATTTGGGTTCTGCTCCAAATGAGAAAATTCCTTTCAATGTGTGCATACTGCAACCGTATTAAGTTGATTATGTGTTACGGAATTTAGGTGCTTATTTAAAGTTGCTTGCTTAAAGTTGCTTGCGCAAAGTTACCGCTGTCACGTGAAAAATATTAGTCACAGAAGAAGGGGACTAGGGTTTCCAAGGTAAAATGAACAAGACAGTGGTAAGACAGTGCAGGAAAGGAAACTGCTGTGCCAGGGAGTGGCCCATGGGGAGTTCTTCAGTGTCAGCTTTAATTAATGTTCCAGTCCACAACCCTTGAACAAAAGCTGAGATCTGATAGAGATTGCTAATAGCATAAGGCTATCCTTTATCATTTTAACTCAAAGGAATACATCATAAATGAAATGAATGACATTGAAGACTGGAGTAATAGAAATGGCCTGAAGTATAATAGTGTAAAAAGGCAAGGCCAGGAATGTGGGGTTACTTAATGAAACTTCTAATTATAAATTAGGTGTTTATCTGTAGATCACTGAGAAAGAGGGGGACCTCAGGGTCATCTCAGAAATACTATGAGGCACAAATATTTTGCAGCCATGGGAAAGACAAGTAAGTAACTAAAATTTATCAGAGACATTTTCAACAGAGCAAGGGTATAACTATACCTACTGACCAGCCACAGGCAAGGCCTCATCTTAAATACAATACCTTTGCTTAGGAAATGTGATTTCAAATAGGAATAAGTGGAGAGAAGGGCTGCAAAACTGATCACAGGGAGAAGAACCTATGATACCAGGTGAGTGTGAAAGGGATTGCTTCATTTAGTCTAATAAACTGGAGGCTGAGAAGGGAGGGAATGTAGGTAGAAGAGTACATGTAAACTCTAAAGAAAGGGGAAAAAAAAAGAAAACAAAAACACCTGAAATATAATTTAATCTGGGCAGTAGAACAAATGCATCTAGAATGGCCCAGAATAAATTTTGATGGGAAGTTAGATACTGGATCATTGAAGCAGTGGGGTTCTGGAAACACTCCCCAGAAGTAATGGAAGAAAAAAAACCAACTACTCTCACAATGCTAGAGCTGGCATCTGCGAAGGATGGCACTTGTTTTCTTTTGTGACCAGCAGGAAGCTGGGTGTTCTTCAGGTAAGCTGGGGCTCAGCCATTTTCATCTCAATGTGGGAACAAGTAGATGGGGAATTCACCCATAGATGACAAAGACAGTATATTATATATCTCTTGGGATAGTTACTTGAATGTTTTAATAGGGATTGAGAAGAAATTTCTGTGAAGATCAAGCAGGTTAAGGTTGAAATTTCTTATTTGCTTTCTTCATAGTATCAAACATAGATTATTTTCACAATATTTTGCAAGCTGGTGATACTGCACTGCTCCAGTGTGTTCAGAAGGCCTCCGAAGTTAAACATCTGCTACCATAGTGGTAGCATACTGATTTCCCAAATCCCAGAGATTCAAGGCAGCAGATGGAGACTGTATCTCAGCAAATGAGATCACTTTACCTATCATGGCCCTTTTTACCTAACAAGATTCATAACTGCACTGAAAAATTGCTGATTTTTAAAATCAATATTTTCAAAATGCCCTAAACTGTCCAATACTGAACTTAGCTTACAGCTGAACAGCTACTTCTATAAATAAAAACTGTGAAGTAATATTTAATTCCATTCCTTCAGTGGTTATTTCATCCTTTCATCTTTGACATAACCAAAAGCATAAATTTGCAGAAATAAATATTTGCCCATATTAAAAAAAAAAAAAAACAAATAACTAAATGTTTCTAAACAAAAATAGAAAAAAAAAAAGATTGAAAGATCACTCTAACTTTTAATTAAAATTGAGACTGTCAGTATCAAAGTGGCTTCTTGCAGCAAGTTGTGCAACAAAAGAGAATGCAAAATTCTGAAAGACGGTCACAAGCCTATTAGCCGAATATGGCAAGCTGATCTTGTCATGACCGGTCTCACATATCTGGAAATTTAAGTAGTCTCAACAAAGGGAAAATAGTCTATTAAGACTTCAGTGACTATCATTATGGTAAAATAGGTCTTTAGTGTGGTTCCTTTTTACACCTTTTTTAGCTAGTAAATTTACTTCTCAATGACAGTTTATTTCCTGAGACTTAAAAGTCAATGTCAAAAAATGCCATGTGAAAATTTTGAGAGTCCACTATAACTGCCTTTTAAGTTTTCTTGAGTAGCACAGAAAATATGGAACAGCTATTAAACCGCTGTTCCCCTAATAAACATTAATTATAAGACAGCAGGTGATTAATCACTGATAATGAGCTATAGATGACTTTTAATGGTCAGCTAATAGTGTCATGGGCCTTTAATACTGAAAATAATTAAAATTAATAACAGATTGTATGGTGAATATGCATGATAAAACTGCACTTACAGTACAAAAAGCAGACACCCAAATATAGGAGGAATATCTTTCCCTGTGAGCATGACACTTTAGATCAGTGCTTAGGGCACCTGCAAGGGGGAAAGACCTGAATTATTGTCCCAGTTTTAAGGACCATTTGAAACAGGGCTTGGATTTGGGCTATGACTTACGACTGTTGTTTTTTCCTCTGAAGGTGAAAGTCCTAACCAGCATACTGCAGTTATTCTCCCTTGTTGTTCTTCCTAGCACAAAAAATCTTTAATTATAGCATGGAGAGTGAATCCTTAATGGGAAAGAAACCTCTTCTATAAGGAACAGCCTATAGATGATTACTAAGGCATTCTTTTGAAAACAGAGATGTGATTTGAAATCTTTCCCTGGCTGCAAAGAAATTGTAGTCCTGGCCTTTCCTTCCTAGGTGGCACCAAGTGTGATACTCCTCTGTAAGGTTCTGTCTTTTGGGGAGAAAAAGGGCAGCAGCTCTTTAACAGAAAGAGAGTTACATCCCTGAAAGGGGTTTCAAAGCCATTAATATTGAGAAATATTTTGCACCTTAATATTGGTCGGAATGAAAGGGCTTGTCTGCATGTCCTATACTGCTGGGTCTCTTCAACACCCTAGCATTCAGCTGGCTGACTGCTGTGAACCAAACTCTGCCCATGTGCACCTGAAGATTTGCCAATTCTGGTAAATTCTCTCTGGCCCGATAGGCACAAAGCATAGCACAGTTTGCATCTATAGTGCTAGATTTTCTCCTGAAACAGGTCTAAGCTTTGTCCTCAAACAGGTCTCATCCATACTGACTCGTTCCTTGAACACATCATCTCCCAAAGTGTTTGGCATTGTTGGGAAAGTGCTGGTTTGCCCAGGCCAAAGCCATGTCAGGGAGTGTGCTAATAATTAAATAGTACAGGCAATTGTAGGATGGTGCTTGAGCCCATGTCCTGCTGAGCATTACAGATTCTGGGACCAGGACCTACACATTAGGTCTTACCATGCTGGTATTAAAACAGGTTTTTCAAGGATCCTTTTCACCATTAGTAGCCAAACTAATAATTAAGAGTTCTAATGTTAAGGCCATATAGAAAAGTAATCTGTTGAAAGTAAGAAAATTCATGACAATTTGGGGAATAAAGTTTTGTGAGTTTTGTTTTTAACATAGTATATAAAAGCCACCTATAATATAGGGTTTTATATGTCAAAACCAAAAGAACCAGTCCATCAAGGTGGGAATGAATGTGAATTCAATCTCTAAGTGGTCTTGATTTTGCAATAATTTTCCTACTTTACACTGTTCCCTTCTATTTTTTCAGCCCCTGTTGACATGCCATGTCATCATGCCATGTATTAAATCCTGATCAGTCAAATGTTTACACAGGTGAGCTGTTTACAAATGCCAGCAGCCACAATTAAGCGAATTTGACTGCCCATGTGAGTAGTCTCTTGGATTTGCAAGCTTTTCTGAGAGTTCACTTGAGATTCGCTTGAGTTCACTCTCAAAAATAATTTTCTGAGAGTTCAACTGAGGTTTTTGCAAGTGATACAGTAACAGTGTAACTTTGGGTTTTATTCTAATTTTGCACCAGGGCTATTCCATTCACATCAGTGAAGCTCCTTCCACTTTGCAGTTATGTAAAGAAAAAAGGCATGGTGTTCAGTGTTTTTCTGGGTGCCATACAAACGGATAATGTAATAGATTTTTTAATAAAAACCTCAGTCATCTAGTCAAATTAAGAAATCACATAGAACACCACAGAATTAATATTATTGATCTTTACTACTTCATTTGCTTTTCAGATTAGCAAAAGGTTCTTAGTAATTGTAAATGTACAACTTGAAAAGGTCATGGAAAGTAGGTGAGGAAGGGGAAAAGAAAGTCTGGGAGCAGAGATGCAGGGAAGAAGGAGAAGGAGTGAAAAATAAGAAAAATATGAAGAAAATCAAGAAACAGAAGAGGAGACTGGGATAAGAAAGGGAAGAACATAAAAACAGGAAAGAGAAGAAGTAGAAAGATGACATCTATAGTAATCATCTTTCAAGTTGTCTTGGATTGGATTTTTGTGCTTTTTTTGGATTTTTTTAAAACCAATGGATTGTTCATTTATCAATAGAATAAAATAAAAAATAAAACGCAAATGTAAAGTATAAAAATAAATTTCATATCACCATTCAACTGACAGTGTTGACAGTTTTAGCTGATGTACTTAAAGTCAAATAATGAAATAATAATGTTGCATTTAAATATGTCTTGACAATAAGCTCGGAGTAATACCTTATCAATAACAAAAGGATGAATTTTTTTTAATCACAATTGAACATAAATGATAGAAAATCAAACATGATGTTGCCTTGGCAAAAGCACTACTTTCAAGGCTGAAGATTTGGCAATATGGCATTTTATTATTATTATTATTACTATTGTCATTATTATTATTATTAATAGTAATAAT
>NW_009196839.1:15690-27473 GCF_000690835.1 Fulmarus glacialis | reverse complement strand
ATGATTCTATGATTCTAATCTCTTAAGCAGCCATAGCAAATACAAAGGTGAAATGGTCGTCGGTGAAGGCATTCAGCCTCTTTCTGCTGCCAAAAGGGATTGACTCTCCCTGTAGATAGATCAATTCTCAGCCTAGTTTTCATAGGCACAGAGCACCTTCAAACTCCCATTGGTACCGCTAGACTCTCAAAATCAGCCCAACTTTCCTAATCACAGTTACCAGATGCCAAAAAACTCTGTTATACCCTTGCCCCAATTACATAAGTTGTTCGCAGACCTCCCTGCAGACCTGCAACGATTTTGATCATTTCTTCCACTTTGGAAGGGGCCTTACACAAAAAACCACTCATACCAATGATCCAAGGAGCATTTAGAGCCAGTGCCTATTCCCTCTTAGGTTGGGGATGCTGAGAACGAACGTATGGAAAGGTCTTGGTTGATAAACCCCTATAAGACATGGAATGACATGATGTCTTTTGCTTTCTTACCAGAAGAGGATCACTGCGTTTTATGAACTAGAGGGACTTCTGGTACTCCTGCACCTTACCCAAAGCCAAGGGACTTGAGCTCTGTTCCCACCTCTCGCACAAACCTATCATATGAGCTTCTACTCATCTCATCCCTCCATAGTCCACTCACCCAAACCTGTTTTTTGTTTGTTTGGTTGTTTTTTTTGCTTTTTGTTTTAAACAAAGTCCTTGGACCACAGGTTGAGTCTCAGACAGGCAGGATGCCCTGCAGTGCATTACAATAAGAAGAAGCTCCTTGGCTCTATGGATGTGCTACTTCAATGCCAATAACTAATAAAGCAGAATCAACAGTTTGCTGCGAGCATTTCTGGTGAGGGAGAACAAAGTACTTCTATCATCTCAAATGACTCAAAATAACACAACCTCCTATGTCAGGACATGCCACATAGTTCAGTAGCGTATTTTCAGGCTTATTGTGTATGGCGATCTGTAAGCAGGGACAGCACCTTGCTGCTGGAGCCCTTTTTGCTCCCAAATTACCACAGCACCTGGCTAGGAACAGATTCTTGGCAAATGCCAAGCTGGGAGGGAATTACCAACTCAAGAGTTGATTCAGAGCACCTACATTTCTTTGCAATAAGAGTAGCCCAGGAAATCCTAGTATTTTCCTCTTATGAGAAACATTGAGCATCAGAGAGCTTAAGGGTGAAAACTGCTTCATGTAGAAACCAGTAAACCAGCTGAAAGATGGCTGAGAGTAAACTGGTTCAAGACACAGGCTCTTCTGCAGAGCCATGCAGAAAAACCTCAGCTGTTCATCTCCCGTTTCACTGGTCTGACCTCCATCCGGCCACCCAGGTGTAATGCTTCTTCAGTCACTGAAGGCAACAACCAGCACTTGTAATAAAAGTTTGGCTGCTTGGCTGCTTACTCTGTGAAATCAGAGGTTTTCAAAGAGATTCATGCATTGATTCCTGAATGTTAAAATAAACTCTGCCAACACTTCCTTCTGAAATGACTATCTGGACATCACTAATTTCTTACAAAATATGCCTGTGTCATCCAGTATCTCAGAAGAGCAGGTGCTTTCTTTTATGTCCCCAAGCAGATGCACATTTCACTGTTCTCTGAACACTCAGAGGCAGCTTTTTTTGAGTGTGTGACAAAACATGGTGACAGCTGCTGAAACTGAGATGCCTGATCTACCTTTTCTACATAATCTGATTTCTGCAGGGATGAAGCAGTTCATCTCTTGGGGTGTGCAAACCCTTGCAGGAGGCACCCTAGTGCAGTGCTCGCATCCCAGCCACTGCCACTGCCTTGTTTTGTTCTCTTTTCTTTCTATAAAAGAGAATATTGTGCCTATGCCATCTGTTAAGCAAAGTGCTGCACGTACATTGCAATATACCCTGCAGCACACAACGGAGCCTTGCAGATTAAATGTGAAGAGAAGTGGCTGTAAGGGGAGAGAAAACTCCAGGTGCTGGAGCTGTTACAGGTGAGCCTAAGCATTTGCTTCCCCGAGGCAGCTACCTGTCAGGATTAATCTTGCCGAGCCCAGGAATGCACTTCGGTAGACGCCGCGCCCCATTCCAGGAAACCATAAATACCAAATGAGATGCTCAGCACCACACATGAAAGCATCTTCTTTCTGCGGAGCATGATTGTGGGGGAGTGACAGCCGGACTAGCATCAATCCTGTCTCGTGCTGGGGTTTTCTTAAGATGGTTCCTTGGGGGAAAGAAGGAAGGAGGCGAGTGTGGGTGCTTGCTGCCTTCCTCCTAAGGAGGCCTCCAAGGGAACCCCCTTATTTGTTTCTCTGTCCTGGATCCACCTGGACCTTGCTTTTTTATTTCCAGGTTAAAGGATGTTCTCTCTCTTTCTGTCTCATCCCAAAACCAACCCTAAAGGAAGGAAGTCTGGGGGAGCCAAAGGAATCATCTTTGATAGCCCCTCTTATAAGTACTTCTGATAACGTGTCCCAGAGGCAAAGCTGGGGGACAACTGGGCTTCTTTTGAATGATGCTGCCCAAGCGCCATGCAGGAGGGGGTACAAAACAATTAATGGTGCTTTGAGTAGCGCAATTTTGCCAAACAGCATACCCCCGGCTTGTCAGAGAAATGCAGTGCAGGTGATGAACACTTATTTAGCAAAAGTGATTGACTTCCAGGTTTCTTTTTCTCCTGTTTCTTTGTCATCTCACTAGGAAAAAAGATCATTAAGCTTCCTGCTTATCTCAAACACCTTCCTCCCCTTAATTCCCCCCTCTTCCTCAGTTTCTCTGACTCTACTAGCTTCTCATTTGAGGGCTGGTGTTTTAGGTCCATTTATATTTTTCAGTTTGGAAAAGATGCCTGTGCAAAGGCACTACTTGATATTAGATGTTCAGATATGAGACCAGCAGAAGGCCGATGCAAGACTGACATTTGGAAAGGCAAACATCAGGTGAGCCGTGGAGGTCATCCCGATGTCCCCACCACGTACTCGGAGGGATGGCTGAGCCTGCTGCCCCGCAGGGTGCTGGGACCCACTGCCGCCTCCTGTCTGCCCGAGGACGCCCCAGAGGTCAGCGCTCTCCCGCAGAGCTGAGCCCATGGCCAAGGCCACCAACTGAGGCCACACACCACAAGTTCAGGGGCAGAGCCCCAGCGTCGGGAGTTGCCACAAAAAAGAGCGTTCCTGGCTAATTAGGGGCTTCTGGATCAAAAGCAATACATTTAAAGTCCAAACTCAAATGCTTGACCCTAGGGAGCAGCCCATGCCGATGCCAGGGGCAGCTAGCTCACCGAGCACAGGCTGGGACTGCCAGAGGGACACCGCTGACTCCAGAAGTGCTCCTTTCCACCACCTTTGAAACAAAGGAATTTATTTCAAAACACAGCAGCATTTCCGTATTTTGAGGCATAACCAGCCCCTGGAAGATTTCTCTCCTGTTTCTACATAAACACAGTATCTTTTAGACAGCACCTCCCCAAACCCAAGCCACACGATGCCTCCATGAAACACCCACAGCCGAGAGTGGTGGCAGCAGGACGCTGGAAGTGCGGAGCAGTTGTGTTGGGGCAACGCGTCTGGGGACACAGGCACTGCAGTCCCCGTGGCCCAGATAATCATTGCTTCAGTCTTGTGTCAATCATTTTCTGCACAGAGTAGTCCCACATCTCTCAGAACACCTATTTTGGTGCATAGGCCACCAAATTTGGACACCTTAAAATTTCAGGCTGGCAGGGGTTGGTTCATGTTACCATCAACTGAGAAAATACCTGCAAAATTCAGATTCAGGTCTGGATTTTGCAGTCCAGGTTTAAAGTCAGTGGGGTAGGACGGAGCTTTGCCTGCTGGGCTTACACCACAGCCTCCTGATGAGCTTCCTTAAGCATCTACACTATATGTAAATAAATACATATATATGCCTCCCTCCCCAAACAGCCCTTTTAGGGGCTGAAACCCTAAGTACTTTGGGTTAAATAAGTCAGTTCCTCTGACAAAGACAGAGGTTGGATCTTAAACAAGAGGCCTTTAGAAATCTCTAAAATTTTAACCATTAGTGTGTAACAGCTTCTAGAATGTTCCCCACTTTGTAACATTTAAAACAATGATTAATCTTCATAAGAAATATGTAACTGTCTAAAACTAACTCTCAAATAGTGTTAATTACCTGCATGGTCTGTGTTTCAGCATATGCAATTTCCAGCTACCAACATTGGACATTACGAAAGCTTTTACATGACATCAGCTCTCCAATGAGCAGCCACCTATAAAATACATAATTTTTAATCTGCATTTGATTGCCACGTCTTAAAAATCCCAGAATTTATGAGAGTTACAAATCGTTTTTAGACTGTGCAGTGTGGAACAAAAGCCAAGATTTTTGGTTCGGCTTGTTGATATTTCCTGAAAACATGAAACAATTCTGAAAGGACAGATTTCCTGGCTCACAGCTAAAGGTCAGCAGTCACACAGGGAGCGCTTGCTAAGTGTACCAAAATGATTGGGAAGGAAAGATTGGCACAACATTGCAGTACTATTAAAAAGTGATTTAAGTGGGGAAAAAGGGAGAAAAGAGAGAGAGAGACAAGGATTAGACTCTCAACAAGTGGGCTTTCATCAAGACTAGAAAAACAGCCTTGTTCCTTGCTTGCTTGCAGCCCCTCACTGTCACTCTGAGCACCACTTGCTCTTGCTCCCTCTTTCCGCCCCCTCTGCCAGCCGTGCAGCCCCAACCCGTGCTGCCATCCCAGGCTGCACTGGCTCTGAACGCGACTGCTCTGACCAGGCATCACAAATCACTCCTCTGGCCTTTCCTGCATGGTCCAGAGGTTTTCCCTGCTCATCTCTGTAACAGATTATGGAGGCACAGGTTTCATTGGGAAGGACAGGAGTTCGAAAGTCCCACGACTTTGTGCAACACTGACATACAGTTGTGAGATACTCAAAAAAAGAGCCCATTTTCCCAAGGAATCTCCCCCAAACCCGCCCAATCTTTATAACTTGCTCTCAGCACAATTCCAGAACCAAAGCACTTCACTGGCTAACACGCGTTCTGCAGCCGGCAGAGGGGGCAACAGGCAGCTCTCATCAGTTTCTTGAAACCATCTGCTTGAACAAAGTTCCTTGTCAAACTATTTCATTTTGTAATAACAGATACTGAAAATTTCCCATCCACTGAGACGATACCAGTTTGAAAACAAGCACATACTGCAATTAAAATCTCTGAGGCACGTATAATGTTGGTAGCATCTTTAAAACAATATTTAGTACCAGTCTCAACAGAGACTGTCCCAGCTCCCTCCAAGATTCCCAATCCTTTTTTCATTTTTATTATTCACGTTTTTCTTTTAAAGTATGGGGTATGTACAATTTTCCAGGGAAATAAACTCTGACCAAAACCAATCTAGCAGCCTCCAGCACATCCCCGCCACAGGCCGTGCACCCAGGTAACTACACCCCCCTCCCTGACTGACCAAGAGCCTTGGGACATCAGAATTAACGAAGAATTTGTGCGTATAATCCTGCTAATGAAATACCGCTACTCTGACCTCAATGTCCTCCCTAACACTGACTTATCAAAAGCATATGCTCCCATCACTCATGGTCTGTGCTTTTCTTTTTTCTTTTTTTAAATTAAAACCAATCGGTTGTAGAGCAAAATACTACCTTTTCAACTAAAAGGTTAACAGCAAGCCAATGATCACATGTGTAGCTCAAATCTGATGCCCCCAAATCCTGCTAACTACAGTAAACTAAAGCAAAACAACAAATGCACTAGTAAGGAGCTAAGCAATACTGTAGGCTGTTAAACTTTAAATTTAGCCCTGGCAGATCCTGGAGGAAGGGCATCCCAGAAGGCATGTGTCCTCTGCTATGCAGAGGGAGCACTCAAACCATAGGATCCTGTTCCACATATATCACTTTTGAATATATAGCTACACCTATCGTATGTCATCTGTATTTCCTATGTATATTTTCTCTAAAAATACTTTGTATGAGATAAAAGACACTCTGCTCTTGGCCACGAAGTGTTTGCCCCAAAAGCAGCCAGTGAGACTGAAACAACCGATTATAATTCCTTGTAACAGGACAAAGCCGTAGCTCAGAGTAGAGGCGCTCTGACAATTTAGGGCTTTACAGACCACAACCTGCAAAGATGAATTATTCTCCAAAGCAAAATGTTGAACACTATCATGGAGAATATTACTTCAGAGGCAGATTGCTATTTTCTAGCTGGCGCTTCGGGGCAATTTACAAGTAGGGACTATTGCCATGATCAGCATTGAGATTACAGAAGCAAGATTTGCTGTGATGAATCTAAAAAAGACAGCTCCAGGCCTAAAGTTCAATGTGCCACACCTGCTAGCAGAGAATATATGAATAATCTGATCTCCAGCCTGCAAATACTACGAGAAAGGGTCGGACATCCCCATCCAGTGGAACCTCCCCTACTACGTCCTCCTCAGGACAAACAAAATCTCTAATATGAAGACAAGCTGTGCATCGATACCTCTGCAACCCCAAAACCTGCACTCTAAGCTGCTGCTAAGGAAATCCAGCAAAACCAGGCATCCGGTGCCAGAAAGACTAGAACTCATCAATCTGACATTAAAAACCTCTTTTATTGAACAGCTCTAACAGCACTCTCTGCAAAAAGTCTTGTTAACTGTGAGATTAATAACATTAACTGGAAGACAGGGTGGTTTCTATGGCATTGTTTCAGGAGCTGAGGTGATTCCATTGCCCCATCACCAGAACTCCCTCAGTTTTAAACCATCAATGCAGTAGCTAAAGAAAAAATAATAATACTGCTTATAGATAAAGTCATGCTTGAAACTCAGACACAATATGATTAATTTTTTTTTTAAATCATGTCTTGCATAAATTATAAACTTTATATTGATTGCAAGGGTAGTTAAGCAAACTAAAAAGGTATAATGGGAGCAGGAGGCATCTTTTTGGCCTTGTGGGCTCAAGTGAGGTTATTTCCACTGCAAAACACCAATGATCTGTGCATTATGGTCTGTTAAAGTAATACCTGGCTTATTGAACACTTACCTTGTTTGATGCTTAAAAGAAACTCAGGTATGCACCACAGAAATAAAGCTCTATTTTTGTAAAACGCTGGGGAACAAAAACAAAAAAAAAAAAAAAAAAAAGGAAAAAAAAAAAAAGGAAAGCCCTTACAGCTCTAATTGGCATCTCAACACAAGCATCCCCCTTTCTTATTGCTGCTGTTACTATTAATTCACCAAAACATCACACTCATACTAAACCAGTTCTTCACTAGGCAATTTTTGCTCGTCAATATTATCCTCAAAGCTTCCATCAAATTTTGCACTCTTTTACATGAGAGATGTAGAACTATGTTCTTTTGAGTGTCTGTGGCAAAAATAAAGAGCAGATATACCAGGCAATGCTGCAATAGGCAGTGGAGGGAGAGGGTGCCAAGGCTGGTGGATGTTCTGCATTAACTCCTGTGAAGCCCTGGATTTCAGAGGTCAGCGAGTGTGTTCAGCGGCAGCTACATCAGGTCCCATTCAGACATCAGTCTGAGTAACCAGCATTGTAAGGCTCTTTTGAAAATCCTGGTTATCACTTTTTAAGGCAGGTGAAAATCAATTAATTTCGAGCTTTTAAAGGAATGCCTTCGCTATGGTCAACCCTGGCCATACAGTGACAATGCATTTTGCAGAGATGCACTGCCTTTTCTTTCTATTTAGTGTAAAAGCACTTAATCTTGGTTATCAGCTCCCTGAAGGTCAGTCTTATTTCTTTAGATCTATTATTTACTGTTTCAAATTTCCAGTTCCACCTTGCTGGCTATTATAGCTTCTTTCCCCAACGCCTATTCTTTTCACGATCACTCCATTTGATGACTGTTGATAAAGTTAGGAGGACCGTGATTCTAAATGTCTGACCTTCTTCAAAATCTGATAATGGATACAGTTTCTGAATCATAGGTCATCTCAATTTTGCCAATAACCCATTTATTTCCAGTGGCCTTCAGACCTTGAGGCTTACTGTGCACTGCAAAATGGATTCTTCAGGGAGCAATAAAAGTAAGAGAGCCATCCTTAGCCTTTGCTTAGCACGTTAGGAGGGATACTGTACTTTGGAGAGTATGTTTGTCCACAACATCTTATGCACCACAGTCTCCAAGACCTTCACTGCTGTACAACATTTTCTGATGTTTGTATGAAGCTGAAAGTTGTAAGCGTCTAATGTGAACTAACTTCCTTTTCATTTGCAATCTATATGGAAAGGACAAGAAAAATCCATGCCTCCTTAAACCCTCCCCAAGTACCGAGGGCTATCGAGTCACCTTTACCATATTCTTCAACCTACAGCTCAAGGCATAGTGCCAAGTTTTACATCACTACCTCAAATGTTATGCTGCTGTGGTAAGACCTGATTACATCATGCTTGTAAAAGCTGCGTCAGTGCCAAGGTACACAATTTGTTGGTATGAGTGCCTGCCGGCCTCCTTCAATGGCTTCACTGAAATGGAGTTCTCAAAATGACTTGGTCGTGCAAAAACACTGCCAGAGGTACAATTCCTATTGAAGGTCAACATTTCACACAAACTATTGAGCAAGATGCAGAGGAAAGCGTGTCGAACACGAATCCCTGGCTCGAAACAGTGGTTGGAAAGTTAAGCAGTGACTGGATCCTGAACAGGGGGGAACCCAGCAGGTTTTACTTACTGTCAAAGCTTCTGTGCTGCGCTGTTAGGGTCGTCTGCACAGAGCGACCGGCCTCTTTCATCATGGCTTCAAATTCACTTCGGCTTTTGTTTGCAAAGTTCTCCTCCATCTCGCTGGTGCAGCAGGTATAGCCTTGTGGGCAGATTCGCAGGTGCTCCCCTAAAATGAGAGAAAATGTAGGTGAATGGCCAGGTCTGGAAAAGGAAGGATTTCACCCTAGACAACCTCAGCATAAAAATATTCCAACTCCCTAGTCACCTGGATCCGCATCAGGCTTTACATGTTTACCCCCTAATTTGAGCTATCCTGCATTAGTATAGTGGTTGGTGTGAATGCAGGCACAAATTTTCTCACTTCTGACTGTGAGGGAAGGAAAAGTGAAGGAGATAAAATTCATACATGGGGCAAGGAGAAGGGAAATACAACTGTCTCCTGCTCAAAGTCTGCCCTAGAATCCAGCTCTGCCTAGAATCCCAAAAGACATGGAAGTCTCTGATTAAATGACATATTAGTCATCCTCATTAGACTTAACATGTATATTAGAACAACTGTTTGAAACTACTTTGTCAAGAAAAAAACCCCAACTCCAACACGCTCCCCCCCCAACTAACCCCCCCAAAAGCCTATCCTGAGAAGGCATTTCCATAACCACAGAGGTGAGACTAATGAGAAGTTTTCAAAAGACAGAGATGTGCTGAATGCCTGTGGAATGTGGGTGACTAATTCCCCTCCACACATTTTGAAATCTGCCCATTTACTATTTTCTATTTTTTCAATGAAAAATTTATCTCCCAGAAAGAGACAAGACCACCCAAAAAAGGGTTGCTATGACAATTACTGACTGAATATACCCTTTGCTATAGGGAAGGACAGGAAAGGTAAGAGGACTCAGCAGTCGAATTGAAAAATTCTTCGGTATGGGAGCTCCTCCTGCCCTCTGCAATCTCTTTATTGTGGAGAAGCAAGAGTTTGCATAGGCAGAGTCACCAACATTTTAAAAATAATTGCTTAAGTTTTTATGAGTCCTTACAAACAAAGACACATCCACGTGCAAACACACCCTACGTTTCTCCTTACCCAGCAATAAGAATTCATTTGAATGAAATCAAACATCAGGGTTATTTTTTTTTAAAGAATAAAAAACCTTGTTCCAAGCACACACTGAGATAAACCAATCACAAAGAAGTTACCGTGCTTAACATAATTTGAGTGGGATTGCCAATGATTTTGCTGGCACTTTTACTGGACTGCTGTCTTAACGTCACAGCTAGCTGAAACATATATTTAAAATCGTGTTTTATCTTGTGTGTCTTGACAGCTCCAAATCCTGAACCTGCACAGTCGTCCAGAGTTTCCCATTAGAGTCCTTAGCTATTTCCAGCATAGAGCCCTTAGCAAATGGGTGCCTTAGGTAAAGGGTCTTTGAAACTGGGCATGTGTTCTACCCTTGTGAATGCCATGTCATTAGTAGCCTAAGAGCAATTTTGACAGGAGTGCTCTGTCGATGTATTTTAGGCAGAAGCCATTCAGGATGAGTTTGCATTTTGCTGGCCCTCAGCTCCCTGCTCACAGACGGCTCTGGAGCAACCTCTGCAGGGCGCTGGGGTGAGCCCACCCGTGGAAAACAAGTTATCGTGTGCATTTGCACCGAGAGAGCAGCCTTCCTCCTACGTGACGGGAATTGCTGCTCACTAGCTTTCGTAGAAGAGTAACTCCCATCATCAGGCTTGCGTCATGCTCCCGGCTGAGACGAGTGTCAGGGAGGGCGGCATGTCCCGTGGACTCCCGTCTCCGAGGGGACCCCCCTCCCAGTCCCCACGAGTACCCAGGCACCACTGCACCACACCATCAAAGCAACAGGAAAAGCAGCAACTTGCTTCAATATAAAAACTAAGAGTCAAATATAAACACCATGTGGCTCAATGCTTGCCATACCAAATGCAATTTAAGTTACAGTGCTTGCCTAAGCCTTTACTTCCTTTGTAAACTAGATTATTGCAATTCATTCCCTGAGCTCATTTCTGTAAAGCTCTATTTGTACAAGAAAGTCATCGTGAGGATTGCTGACATAGAATCATAGAATCATTAAGGTTGGAAAAGACCTCTAAGATCATCAAGTCCAACCGTTAACCCAACACCACCATGCCCACTAAACCATGTCCCTAAGCGCCTCATCTACACATCTTTTAAATACATGTGACAGGCAGAAAAAGGGAGCTGTAATTTTTTGACAAGAATCAGCTTTGTTTCCTGTTGTGGCAAGTTAAAAACTTTCTTCTTGTCCAGCCTCTTCCGTCCGATTTCTGCTGCCACAGGATTTCTGACGAGGATCAAAGTTTTGTTGACAGTTGTTTTACTGCAGTATGCATCCTTCCACCACGCTGCCCTTCGTGCCCTCAGGACAAAGTGAGGCCTTTTCAGTGCCCTCAGTGCCCGGCCTCTCTGAAAAGCCTATAAACAAGGAAATGGATCCCAAGGGATCCCCATGGTTCCCAAAGACTGCCTTTACCACCACCGGCTCAGTCGCTGATAGATTTTGCAGAGGAGGTCCTGGTCCTTGCACTCCATAGCACCCAAAAGCACGAGCACTCCCGCCACTTCTCCGTGCGCCGTTACCCACCAGGGCTTGCAGGTTCAGCCTAAGCCACGAACAACCCTTTACAAATCCCCTGTTTTGGTAAACCAAGATAAAGCCGTGGGAGCCCACCGCCCGGGGAACTCCCACCTCCTGGCCTGCTGCCAGCAAGCAGGGCCTGGCTGCGCAATGGTCTCCTACCCCCTCAGGCAGGATTCAGGTAGGAGACCTGCCTGAAACTAGGGAGAGCAAAGGCGGCCGCCCCAGCAAGGAGACACCTACACGTTCATCAAAGCTGCCGGTCAGGGGGGTTCCCCCACGCAGGCTTCAGAAACAAAAGCAAGGGGGAAAGCGTGGGGATTGCCTCTGGGGAAGAACAGGGCCTGCCTCAGGAGGAAGACGGACGGGGAGGAAGAGCCCCCTGCTGCGCCCGAGCTCCCCGAGGAACAACGAGGAGCAGCAGAAGTGCGAGGCGCGCTAATTAAAACGTGACGTGACCAGACAAAAACCTCCACGCTCCCACCCCCGGCAAAGCAGAG